>NC_091140.1:44660274-44960274 GCF_041381155.1 Argopecten irradians
TTGTTTAGCGTGTATGTAGAGTGAGGTGCATGGTTTGGGTATATTTGTGTTGTGGCTTCTTGTATAGTGGAACTCGTGTCCTTTTTATAGTGCTATATCACTGAAGCATGCCGCCAAAGACACCAAGCAACATCCCTAACCCCATCACATTGTACTGACAACGGGTGAACCAGTCGTCCCACTCCTCTTGTGCTAAACAGGAGCAGCCCTACCTACCACTTTTAAAGACATTAGAGTGCTTCGGCCAAGGAACAAAACCCATAGCCATCCTAACAGAGGCAATGCTCAACCAAAGGCCAAAAAGGAGATGGTGTCAAGGGAGACGTAAGGAAGGAGAAAGAAAAGATAATATCCTAAATTTAGTCGCCTTTGTCATTACGACCATACAATAGGGACAATTGGTACAATTCTAACAACCCACTTGCAGGGGAAAATAACTAAATACGATTACGTGTAAGGCAAAACTTGTATTCAGAAAACCTCGGTTAGTCTACATGAAGGATTAATGTTGATAGATTCTAATTAGGGCACGATAATATATATAAGGTAGCATCTTATTTTTTGGATACATAACATTAAACAGTTTAGAACACTATTCAATCAACAATCTTGCTTGCCTGTTGTTCCTGTTATGGTGAACGTTAAGCACATAGTTAAATCGTTCCCATATTTTGAGAGAACAAATTTTGAAAATTCAAATATAAAAAAAAATCAAATTATTTTTAAATTCATCGTGTCTTTATGTAATCTTTTCGTCGAGAAACTGAACATATACTGAAACTGATATCTTTCCAATATCCAATTCAGTTTAAGACATGAATTCTCTGTCGATGACGATTGAGTTCATCTCATCTTTTAACCTATAACTTTATCGATGTAAGTATTTCGGATAGTGAATCGTCGCTATCTCATTTCTGTCTGTCTAGGTCATGTTATCTCTCCTCCTCTTTGTACTTTTGTAGGTCGACTTTCTCGTTTATGGTCCGAGAGTGCATGTGTTGCTCCTATATCAGAAACGTAGTCTTTTTACATTGTTTTTCAATACTGATATGTCTACTTAACGTTTACAACACACACTATGTACTTTCAATAAAGCTGTTCGATTAACCGAATTCCTGTCTTTAGAGTCAATAAGTAAATAGATCTCTCATGAAAAGAACATACACACGACGGCCCTACCAATTTCAATAAAACGAATTCAAAACATATTATATATATATCTATGTCATCAATAAACATTCCCTGAAGAGCAGTGGTAGGTCCAAAAGCGTCAAGGGGCAGATTTGTTTTGATATTTTCTTTTCATATTTTGTTCCATCGCAAGGACATTCTACATCTATTTATGTCATATATGTATGATAAAAAATGAGTATTTATGTCTTAGAGTCTTAGAGATAACATATCAAGAGGTAGAGACTAGTGTTATAAAATCTAATATGAAATCAGCACACATTTAAGATCAGATTGCCAAAACAGCCTACATTTCAACTCATTTCAACGTCAAATTTTGTTACGACGTTTTCGAATCCTTACGCCACGTCATAGTTTACTGACGTCACAATACATCCAAAATCAATGTTACCACAATAGTAATACGCAAATTTTATCTAAAAGATTATGTGATAAAACTTATATCACTTAAGATTATCTGCACTTTCTTAGGATTATTATAACTAGGTTGATGCAACGATGGAGAGGTCATTTGTATGTAAACTCATGAATGAGCAAGAATCCACGACTGTTTTTCAGCTTATCTTCGTAGCGATTTTGCGCTTTCATGCATAACGACATTGTTTTTTACATTGTGGTTTCTTTTCGCAATTAACATTTGTTTTGTTCCACATGACCTATTATTATAACTTGTTCGTAGTAATTTATCTTTACGTTAAAGTTGTATGATCTATAACTTTCGCTCTTTTTGTCATAGTGAAAACTGTTTAAAAGTGTTATTACATATTTTTCTCCGTCTGTCTGAGGTTTAAACTTTCTAATTTTACCACTTTTTATAAAGTTGCAGCACTGGAAGTATCTTTAATTATAAAAGTAAAAAATCATTTTAACGTGTACACGTGAAAAATAGGCTCGAAAGATGCCGAATCATTCCGAACTCTTCCGAACATCGTCGCGACAATCTCGAAATAAAACGAGAGTTGTGAAACCAAGTGAAAATATTAACAATTTTTCATAAACAAAATATGTGGTCGACCTCATCAGACTCTATCTACAAAGAAAATAATGCTCGCAAATTACAATATTTGATACACACAACATTTTACGGTAATGTGTAAATTGGATGTTTCAAATACTCAATCTGTGGATATATACTAGCATGATTTGCTCATATAGGCCAGAAGGAAAACGTAAACAAACACATGTGTGCTTACGCTAGTTACCACATGCAGGTCGTGTCGAACGTCAGTCACGTTATACGATTAGGAATCCGACAAAACCCGAAGTCACTGAACATGGCGGTGATTGAAGGCGCTTTATTCAAAACCAGGAATATATGATTCCTAGATTTCGGCTCTCTTATAGGCCGACATATGCTTTTGGGGAGCTAAATCATCAAGTTACATGTCAATGTTTAAATATCAAATGTTTAAGTTACATATCGTTACAGTGAAATTAGCAGCAATACAACTTTAACGTAATAATCGCGCCTAAAAATAAGTTGTATTACAGTAAGATCAGTAACCGTACCAACTGCTCTAGAATGAAAGTGTTATCTTCAATGAGCATCTTCAATCATGGTGGTTTAATAAATTAAGTGAAATAAACGTGTCATGGTGATATAGCACTACGAATAAGGAAATGCATTGTCTGATTAATGCACATGTAGGGGAAATAAACAAATTTATGATGCAATTTTGATTTGATGTCCCGTAATAATCAAGGATGTTGTCAGTGCTCTATACTGGCACTAAACTAGCAACTACAAGTAAAAATCGGAAAGATAGTCGACAGCGTCTTACGTAATTAGTTGATTGCATCATCCGCGCGTGTTACAATGCACCTCTCCTTAATGCGGGGGTGGACATGGTAGTCGTATTAGATTCCAGACCAATGACTGGTCAGTGAGTTGTGCGTAATCGAATTGAAATGGCTCGTAATTTCGTCTGTGTTGTGTTGGGATGATCGATAACATTTCAAAAAGCTGCCATTTGGTGTAAAGTACGTCTGGGACCATTTTTTTCCTTATTCGAGATAATCTCCGAACAAAAATAGTGAAGTGAGTGTCATGTCCGTAAATAAGTATTTTGCATCATCACTATTTGCAACTTTCCTTCATGATCTGCCTAAAAGCTGTTGATTATCTCGAAAATATCAATAACGTATATAAATCAATTTAATACCAACCGGCTAAATCTTTGGCCGTGTGTTGGTTTTTCGCCCTTACGAGGAAAGGTTCAAGGCTCTATCACCTGACCAACACACACTGATAGTCTTTAGAAGTAGCAGCTTTCAGAGAAATAACACTATAATACGTGCATAAGTTATATAATTACAAAGATATAAAATATACCAATGCCTCCCAAAACATACAGTCATTCACACATACACACAAACAAACACCTTAATTCATGCAGTGACTCAATCACCTCATGAAGACCAACCGATATTGAATATAGTATATTGGACAAATTATTAGTTAACATGCTTAAGCAGACATTAGTCACCCAAAATCAGACATGGATGTAACTGCTAACTATCAAAAATGATCTACAATTAAGACTCTGAGATAGATAGGTGAACATCCTGACGCTGTAAATAAAAACAATCTTTACGTTTACAATTGTTGGCTCTGTCTATGATCATGTATCAAACGTCATCACTGAATATATGCGTGTCTAAAATATTTTGTTAATTCAACACTATACATTATAACCTAAATGATATAAGCTATTATATGCGATTTTCAACGGGAATGCATTTGATCATGCACAATATTTTCATTAAAACATTATATGATATAAAAAGATTCTGTGCTTTGTTGTCTTTATAGAAATTACATTATTTGCTTATGGTTTCTGACAAACACAATCACATACTGGTGCTCGAATACATATCATTTATACACATAAGAAATGGTGATTTGCCGTTTTCAGACTAACAACGATTCGATATCATTTTTCTTATTAATCTTAATGCCTGTTTAGGAATCACATAGATTTAAATTATCTACATTGAAACTGCCGTTCCTCACTGTTCCTCCAAAATCCCATCAATATGAATGCACTAACTTGTGTTTCAGAGAGCTATCTTCACAAACGGTCTGAGAGCAAATCTACTTAACCACAGTGCAGACGTCTAGTGGTCCATATTATGCAGGTTTTTATAGTTGCGATACATTAATGGTCTCGTCTCGTAGAACAATCTTTATTTCCCTAACGATATCACGTATTATCATAATAGAGTGTTTAGTTTTGTTCTTGTAAACTAATAAGTGTTTATGGCATTAAATATGCAAGGAGGAGTGTCAATGGATGACGTTTGGTCTGATACAGAACTCTGGCCTGTTACCTTCGCTATCGCATGTTGGAGCAATACGATGCAAAGAGTGTATCCCCTCCTTTGATGATTTCGTAAACTTCAAAAATGATCTATGGATAAAAAATGCAGAAAAGCAGTTTCGAGACTTGTTTTGTAAAGTATATTATTGTTACATTATACATAATATGTTAGGTCGTAAACAAATTACAGTGATATCAGGCGAGTTTGAACAAATTCATATAGGTCAGTGACAATATTGTGCTTGTAGGTTTTTTACGGAACATCCGGCCTGTTTTCATTCATCGTCAGATCCCGACAGGTTGTTGACCAATCTGTCGATTAGACAATGGAGCAAAATGTCTTCAGCAAATGGACGATAACCAAAATAAATAAAGCAACATGTTATTTCACATCTTTAGATGAATATAATAACCGTGTGCGAAAGGGTATTTGTATTACCAACTCGATCTGTCAGTTTGAATCAAGCTCTACCTTTAATTTCATTCCGATTTGCCTAAGTTACATTACCATCGGTGTTGTGTTTTAATGCTTTGATTCTGATACGTACACCAAAGCTGTGACTATTACGTAAAAGGCTTTGTATATTTTTAGCAAAACCAGCTTGATGATATATTTTATAATGTTTTGGAGAAAAGGTAAAAAAGCTTTGGCATCCTTTAGTGAAATAAAAACGAACTTCGTCATTTAATTCTGTGAAGGCAAATAAACAAAATAATTCAAAAAAAAAAAAAAAAAAAAAAAAAAAATATTCTTAAAATGCGCTATTTCTAATTCTGTTGCTGAACCATATTACGGAATGAACCAAGATGCTACCGGTGTATAGGACCGTTAACTGACACATCCGTGGTCCTAATACAATTCTAGGAATGAGATTTTAGAATTTGATGAGTTTAAGATAAATTGTATTTCCAAAAGACGGTTTCGTTTTCTGAGCGGCCATTAGTGTCACTGAGACCATCGAACGGGAACAAAACTTTCTACACATCGGTTCCTTCACCAGTAATCCCCTTAAAATTAGATTTGCCTTACACATTTATAAATTATATTCTGAGTAGAATTCAATTGGTGCTTTTAATCTTAGCAATTTCAAATACAAGGTCGTCTGAAAAGGAGGGTTTTAAATGGGACATGATATTCTGTGGCCGACAAGCATTTATAACAGCGCAGGAAACAGGCTGTAAACGTATTCTGTACATGTACCATCACGAACATCTCGTCCACGGACATCAGTGATATATCTTCGTTTGATACGGCTACATCTTGTGGCGGATGTGCGTTACTGTGTAAATTCCGACCATAACAAGACAATTGTACTACCAAACATGTTCAACAAATCTAGCAAGTCCATGCATTAGTCCAGACAAATGCGGATTTATATAGAGCTCTGTATCACGACAAAATGTCCTAGGTGATAAAGCCGATGTTAGAATAAGTGTAGACTAACTGCATGGAGAAGATTATCTTCTCTCATCAATGAATACCTTGTACTTGTTTCAAGACTGCATAGCAACTGCGTCAAATACACAAATGACAACCCCATCATTATCATTACATGTACAACACAGAACATCATGGCGGTAATGTCAAGTACTGATAAAAATACAATTTTCGTCCTACAGATATCATACTGCACAACCATCCCAACATCCAAGCAACGTCTTCTCGTCTTTAAAAATGTTGCGACTTTACCTATTACAGAGTTTGCTCCCTGACATCATTATTCTGTGGGCGAAATTCACGTCTTTTTCTCTTAAAACAATGTGTCGTTACGCACGTAAACAAATGACGCCATTTTCCATACATATCTGCAAGAGCATATAGCTCTGTAATGCGCAAATACAGAATACGATAATTTATTCATAACCTCTTTAGACTTGATAATAGAAGAACTATTTCAGTTGCCGTGAATAGCGTATTATTGGGTTAGAGTGTGACATGTGAAAGTCGTCATCACTACCGTAGGTCGATGATTTTTGGTTTCTACCTATTAGACATAACTGAAACCTTGCTTCGTTCTTAAGTAACATATTCTTACTTAATGACGTCAAACAATTGAATTAATACAAAACCTTCCAATTTGATTTCCATACACCTGAAAGACACACAGGTACTTATACATTTTTACTTCAAATCTGACAAAATGTCTTGATGTTTGACCCGCATGTCCTCCACTGTTCCAGTCTGACCCATGACAGGATGGTTTATTAAGACGGACCTGGTTGGATCACAGCCAAGCAATAAAAAGCATCGTGACAAACGAACGGCTGCCAGAAAAAGCCTTTACACGTCTATCTGTCGCCGTAAACCCGTAGTCCGCTAAAATCACACAGGCGTGGTAAAATACACAGAATATATATTGAAGCTGTCCTGGAATATGCCAGTCTAAGGCCGTAACGTCAAATATGGTCATGAATATTTTACAAGGTCATGTGTCTTTATTTTACGATTGTTCCAGATTAGGAGCTTAACTTGTCATGTGCACTGTCTTAGCGGGACATCATACTCTGCCAAAGCTATTGATCGAGCGGACATTATTACCTTTGACGGTTTTTTCACCATATTATATTGTATTCGGTAGCTCAGATTTGACCGTTGTAAATGTATCCTTCTTAAAAGCATTGTTAGGTTAGGAACAAAGACAATTAACCCGATTTGAGGTACACAAGTGTATTTACATAATGTAGATCAGATATGGAGCATACGTTGACATAACAGCGTTTTTTTTGTCGGACTAAGTTACGATTAAAAATGACATACACTGTAACTTCTAATTTTAAAGGATGGCAGACAATATTTATATTTCGCCAAATCAGTAGACTTCATTTCGTTATCATGGTAACGAAGGTTTTTAGTAAAGTGTACCACTACGTTTGACACCCCTCAGATATACCAATCAGAAATTAGGGAATAAAGGTCAAAACTTCGCGAAATTCCATGCTATAGCTTTGAAGAAAGTACTACCGTTTTTCACCCAATAATCACATCTACCCGATTTGAAACCTCAATTGTACTTACATATTGTACCTGCAGTTATGCAGACCGAAAATATTAAAACCAATCTGTTGAAAAATGATTTAGGACTCTGTTTATCCAAGGTAGTTCAGAATCTTTATTTCGTCCCTTATTTGATTCAATCTGGGCGATTGGCGGGTCAGATACGGTATGCCATTTGTGACATTGTGTCTCATTATAGTGGTTTCTATTGCATTGCTATGCACCACAAAACGATTTGGGCATACACCCTTCAAGTGATATTCTTTCCGAGTTTTTTTGTTTCCATAGGACACATCTCAAGTTGCATTAATTAACGCAAGAACTATAACGAGTTGTTCGTTTTAGTAATTGCTCAACCTCTCCTATGTATGTGTAGGACTGCTGTGTAAGCGTACTCCCTTTGTGTAACTGCGTGCCACTTACATGATTGACACAAAATATATACTCTGTATTATTTGATGCTCAGAGTTTAATGCCCTCGTTTTCGTTTTTTCGTCATGAGACAATGACCCCATAATTCAGTGTAACAGGAAATCAATCTTTATGGTCCATGGAACTCTCAAGATTTCATTTGGGTAATAAAGACTTCAGCACTTCGGTGCCATTGATCGAGGTTGGCGTCACTTGTACAGTACCGGCACTGTGGATAGTACCTTGTTTCGTTAAGCCTGATAGTAAACGTTTGTCAACTGTCTTTGTCCATTACCACTAAGGTTTCATATAGCTTTGTCTACATCGATCGGACTAAGACGGCAACTAAATCTGTCACCCTATGTACTATTACCGTTAGTCGAGTAGCTTGTCGGCTCCTAATCCTGGCATTAATTGGTCAAAGAGACTTAAATATCATTACAGATGGCCTCATAGTATTGTATGGCAACTGTACTGGCTTATACTCTTAGCTATTAGTACACATGTATGACTACCTAAAGCATAAATCACAAATTAGTTTGTATATCAAGTTATGTATGTACCGAGCTTCTAATCAATTTTACTTATCGAAAATCTGCTTAAGAAAACAATGAGGAAGATTCATTTGGTATGGTTTGTAGGTAAGTATTGTGGCACTCTATCTGAATATATTGGCCTATCTCACAGCTGTTATGTTTCGGTGTTTTACTGTATAGCGGGCATATGTCGTGCTGTGTCCCTATAGTGTATGGTTTACAAAATGTTGGAACCTATAAAGCATAATATCATTTCCTTTTAGAGAATCAGCATCGCACATACAGGAAAGTGAGATACGCTTATGTAAAGATATTTGTTAACACAATCGGTTAATGAATTCCATTAAATGTTCATTACAAGTTATAAATTGACCAAATCCTATTTTATAAATGATTTTTTTCTTTTAAAGAAGGGCTATTAATCAACAAATCGAACAAAGAGAAAGAAGAAAATATCAAAGACTAAAGAAAAAATAAGAAAAAAAAGACATACGTCCACATTGAGATGCTTTTCAAAGCATTTTGCATTTTGTCGAATAGAATGATGAAACAAGGACAAATTCGAAATAAAAGTTGACCATTACAGAACGACTTTAGTTTGCTACGTCCTGCACAATACTACTAGTGCCTCATCAACAATCACTTCTGAGACAGACCTTACTCCCATGGCAGTTTACAGAATTTTTGATTTATTGATACACTTGTGATTTTTGTTGAGACAACGTCTCTGACTTAAAATGTTGTGCTGGCAATACGACCAGGACTAAAGTACTAAGAAACCATAATGAAAAAAGCCGTTATGCATGTCACCGTTGACATCCATATACATTATAGTTCTGTTGCCAAACTTTGAAAGATGAAGAAACATTATAGTCATGTCAGTACACTTAGGAGCTTTGACATACAAACGAACGAATTTAGAAGTTTTGGTATTTTTTGAAATTCGGAAATGTCATTTCACGGAAAGACATATAATCATATTTAATTTTCTGAGAAGTAACGAATTCAAAAGAATAATCAAAAGAAATGTTCACATTTTTTTACAATATCAAAAATACTTCTGCATGTATTGAGTTTTCTCTGTTATGATCGGCATCATCGTAATATGTCAAAATGGAATGTCAAAAGAATGGAAATTTTCTCACGAACATCTTGAACATTTTTGTTCCGATTTTCGTTATACGATATCATATTGATTTAGCACATGAGGAAAAAAGTGCTGCTCAGAGCCAAGGTGATTTTTAACTAAGCCTAGCGATTATTCTTTTGGCATCTTCAAAGGCAAAACATTTTTCTCTTCCCATATTTGACTACCTAAAGATGTGTAACCCAAAAATCTTTTATCTAAGACTCAAAGACATATTTCAATGAGTTTCATACTTTTTGAATGCTTTTAATTCCTTTGTATAATCGGTCATTTCTGTAGTAAGAATATTTATGTGTTTATTGACATGAAAATAGATGTTAGTATCAAATAGCGGTCCTATTGTAAATGTCAGAGAGATTTGGTTGCCGACTATCAGATATAAACTTGAAAACATAATGTTAACATACCCGTTTTATTCCGCAATTGGTAATGTAATATAAAACTTAGAACCTAACAAGGGACATATTATCATTACCTTTGCCCCAAAAGACATACTATCCAAATGGCAACATGACAAAATATATTCTAATGCGGTTTTATTGTCGTATGAACTTTAAGTTATTTATTTATGCTGAAGGCTACATGGAGATTACCGCGTCGTTCGGATGTGCCATTAAACCATTGATACGGAGGAAATGTCATGTCTATGTAAAAGTGCTTTGATTGTATCATATTTCCTCGCATTTAATGAATATTAATTTAGATAGTTCGATTAAGGATGGTTGGTTTGTGTAGTACATTAACGTACTAGTCAGGATCATTTTAGGACTGTATCTCTTGTATGTAGCGTGTCTGAAATGAGTGTGCTAGTGGAACTCTTGTCCTTTTTTAAAGTACTAACATACTGAAACATTCCGCCGAAGACATCAAACAAGGACACCTCACCCGAACACATTATACTGACAACGGGAAAACCAGTCGTCACACTTCCTAAATTCTGAGCTCTAAGAAGGAGCAGAAACAAACGCTGGCATCGACTATGGTGTGCTCAGCCAGGGGACATAACCCAGAACCTTTCTCGCATGAGCGAGCGATCAAGGGTAATCTATAATATGTTAGTTATATTTAAGTTGTACATAACGAGCTCTGTATCTTTATTTTTTAGATAACAGGTGAAATTTGCGGAAAGTAAAATACTTCCAATTTGATGTCATTTTCTCGTTAATTTCTGGACTCACGGGGTAAAAGCGAGGTCATTATATTTTTTTTAATAAAGCTATGATTCGCTAGTGTAATTGTGATAATCATACCGTTTATCACCACCTGAGGGTTCGCACCGAACGGCATATGAACTTTAAATGTGTCGACGCATGCTATTTTAAGACTTTTAACGAATACTGCTGCTTACAATTTCTGGTTTATTGTCTAACTCCCCCCAAGCCTTACAACTTTGAAGAGGTATTATTGCCTTAATTCGAGGATACTTCTCCCATGATGACCTTAAATTTCAAAGAGCGTTGTTGTTTGTGCTTCTCTATCAAGCCGCACAGGCACTACGCCTCCAGCAGATTAACTTTTTGAGCCATAAAGTAGTATTAACATGAACACTTATCAGTCGATAATTACCCCATTGCGTACTTTTCATTTTTTGTCAGAGATTATTACTCAATATTGTAATTGTGGAAGATTAAAGAACACAAAAACGCCCTGCAATGTAGGAAAGCGATTACACACAAAACTCTAACTATGATTGTTTAAAGAAAGGAAAAATGTCCCTATATGTGGGTATTATACTGCTACAATCTGTCATCGTCTTTAAATGCAAATTATCTTAACTTTTTTTTCTATTATTGTTGCCGGTGTAACGTTGAAAATTGACCCCCGTTTTAAACTTACCTCGGGTCATTTTAACGTTGAAAAATAACCCGACGTCAATTTTCTACGGAGGTCCATTTTCAACATTACACCTGCTATGTTATGTCATGAAGGCATATGCATGTAGGCAATGCAACCGACCAAGTAAATCACATGTGATACTTTTGTCTGGCTGTAAGCTTAAGTTGTCAGATCTTTCAGTTTAGTTTATTAATTTAACGTCCTATTAACAGCCAGGGTCATGTAAGGACGTGCTAGATTTGTTGGTGGAGAAAAACCGGAGTACCTGGAGAAAAACTACCGCCCAGCGGTCAGTACCTGACAACTGCCCAAAATGGGGCTTCGGAAAAGCGTATATACATGCATGTAGTATGTTTTTTTCTATCTACGAATAATCAATGTTGTCAACAAGACTCTTTGTCAATTACAGTATACCTTCATTTCAATGAGCGTCGGATTCAACGAATATCACGTTCGAAAATGAAAAAGCTATTATTGTGAGTTCAATGTCCGGAAATTGTTGGTGTTCGATGATTTGTTGTCTGTAACTGAAGCTTTGTGTTAAATATTTAATTTTAAAGTTAATTTTCACACATGTATTCAACTGATAAAACCGTTTCATTAATACACAAACTGTAAAACAACATACTTATGTTAGTTTGTACGGGCAATATTCCACTAAATTATGTTTAAAAAATGTACACTTTTAGTATCATTTATGTATAGTATCTATTATTGAAAACGTGGATTTCAACAAAAAATCACGTGAACTTGTCATGCACCAATCAAATAATGAAAATATAGTTTATAAATTATGTAAGAAATGCGCAACAAATATGTCCATAGAAGCAAAAATAGCTTCGTTGGTAAAACTACATATTGTCGATTATTATTTTGGCAAACAGAATGATATAGATATATAATACAATGTATATATCTGAATTGAATTTCCAAAACTTAGGGAAATAGATAAATCTGTTACATGAGGAGCCGGCATGCGAGGTGAGGTTTCTTGTTTATGGATTGGATGACTTATGACATGTAACATGATGATAAATATTGTTTCTAGTGGGCTGACAAAGCCCGACACTCTTTTGTAGACTTGTTTGGGTGTCTTGTATGATTAACTGTCCATGTTTATCGATAAGATAAGAAACCCCTTGCTATTGTCGTAACATCTGAATTTTATTGCCAAGGGCGCTTTATCGTATCATATATATATTATCATTGTTTATATCGTAGTGTCTATGGAATTGCATTTAGACAGATTTATCAGTTGTGACAAACACTTATTCAATATTCTTGTAAGTAAATAATAATAATAATAATTTCAATACTGGGAGAAATTTATAAAACTGCACGTGAGATAAACGGAACTAACACTGTCATGTCGTAAAAATTACTATATCATCCCACACAGGAATAATATTACGTTAATATTTAATGTTGTTGCTGAATGCCTGATTCATCGGCTCAATGATTTCACAGAGAAAAGCGACCCTTGATATATTAGAATACAGTACGATTTGTCCAATTCGGATATAAATGGGACTTAGGTTTTCGGAAACTATTGGTTTTAATTACTATAAATAAGGTAGGAACAAACATATAATCTAGCCGAAATAGACATGGACTCGGAATTGACAAGGGCCTATTTCAACAGGTTACATCGTATCAAGATATAGTGCAATGTAGATATAATTATATAATGATTATCGTGCATAAGTGTGTTATATTATGGCCATATAACACAAAAGTCTCCGAAGCAACCTAAATGCCAGGAGACTTTAAGATAAGAAAGCTATCGTAGGACCAATACAATTAAATCGAGTTCAATCTCATGTACAATTTATAAAGGAAATCAAATCGACACTAGATATCACTAGTGCCCGCAGACAAATTTTATCATTATGTTTCAATGCGTAGACATGTGAAAACCATACATCACATTTTATCGGCGTGATATTAGTCTGGGCGATACAACTGTTTATCTCTCTCTGATGTTTTGACTATAGCCCCTTGTATGTGATTCCTATAAATCTTACTAGCGCTCCTCTGTGGCTTTGAGGAGGAAGTTGATTTATAAATCGTCATTAATACAATTGCATATTTTTGAATTACATCATTGTGATTTTATTTTCCAAAAAAAAAAAATCAATGTCATAATCACTAAGTCCTCGAAAATACTAGGCCCTCCAAGTAGAATTTCACCTGCTGCCCCTATTGTAGGGTCGTAAAAGACTACTAAATTTAGGATTGTATCTTTTTTGCTAACGTGTTCTTTTTAAAGAACGAAGGTAAACAAAAATTGAATGACCAGTTGATACAGCACTGGTTAAGTGATATAGAAAAATCATATAGAGGAAATGTTTATACTACTTTTAAACACAATTTTGGTTTAGAAGATGACTTGGTACAGGTGAAAAAACAAAAATTCAAAAAATGTATGTAAATTTACAACTTCCAATATGTAACTTCTGGTAGAAACCGGAAGATGGAGAGGGTTGCAAAGGAATGATAGAATATGTACATTGTGTAATATGGGTATAGGAGATGAATGTCATTATTTGTTTTTATGTAATTATACTAATGTTAACAACTAAGATTTAAGCTTATTCCATCCTATTATCACAAAAATCCAAGCAAAGTTAAAATGGAAGGAACGTTTAGAAATTTCAATAAGAAGCTTTTAATAAATATTAGTTCATTTATTCAAAAATGTCTTTACTCTTATAAAAACGCATGTTACATTGTACTTTTTTGTCTCTAATACTAAACATGTATAATAATTGCAAACAAATACCATGTTCTATATTGTATATGTGTATATCTCATGTACTACATTTTGTATGTTTATATCTCTATATACACGTGCCTGTCATGCACTAAAACTGTATTATAAACTGGACCTCTTGTCACACAGTTACTGTGTCTGAGTGAATAAATAAAACTTGAATCTTGAACCTTTACACCGCCTTACTTTTGGCCTTTGTTCGGAAGTTCGCCTCTGTACGGTAGACTCTGGGTCTGTTTCTGGCGGAGACACGTCATAGGCTAGACAAGTTGTAGTTTCTGCTCCTGCTTAGCCCTCAGCATTAAGTGAGTAGAGAAACTGTTTCGTCTTTGTCAGTATAATGTGACCGGTTGAGGTGTGTGGCTTGGTGTCTTTGGGGTGTGCTTCAGTGATATCGCACTATAGAAATGATAAGCGTTCGTCTATACAAAGATATAACACGAATATACCGCAGTTTCCTAAACCACGCATTTCACACTTCAAACACGCAAGACACTGCTTACTCGGAAGGCAGTCCTTAAAGTTATATGTGCCATAACTGGGCGAAAATTTTGGCATGTTGATTTTTCTTCGTTAATCTTTTGATAATCATAAGGTTTGATTAGTTAAGGTGTGAAAATCATTCAAAAGGCTTCAAATGCCTTATAAACGTTAGTTATAACACAGAAATTATGTACTAAAAAAATGTTGTTTTTATGCTTTATGTATATTTAGAAGGAAACTTTCCTGCAGAAATCACTTTATAATTACTAATAACATTGTAAAAATGTGAAATGTAATTGTAGACCAAAATTTGTCTTCATGGTCTGACCGTAGGTACTCATTTCGCTTTTCTATAGATGTACATATAATGATTTTTGGCAGTACTGCTAAAAATCATTTTCTGCTCTTATTTATAATTGTGAAATTAAAACCAATGCATTGAAAGTACTGTAATTTTCAAAAAGTTTATAATTTTTGGTGATGAATAACAGCTTAGAAGCTTATCTTGATTCGTGAGTATGAAAATACGCCACATATAACTTTAAATGAATGTGGCTGTAAATAGGACGTTTATATAACCCTATATAATATCCTACCTTTATGCTTGAAATGCAAGTCAAAAAGCATGCTTTAAACATTGCTCCGAGACACCCCCTCCATGATGTTGCATTCATAGATGTGTGTGGCTGGTTTATTTCAAGAAATTGTGCATGTGTGTATGGCAGCAACCATTTTTTTGTACGAGTACAAGGGTCGTGAGCCCGTTTGCACACAGAATGCAAATGAAAGAAAATGTTGGCCTTTGACGGGAGAAGACCTATAAACGATAGCTAAAATAGTTATATTTTAATATCAACTGCGCTTGTAAAGATGGTAATCATCTTAATATTGGCATGTAAATGTTATTACCACGTCATCGCATGTCATGAGACAACTTACCGTAGGTTGTTCCTCATGGTCTATCCCTGTATACTTTATATATCAAATGATGTTGAAGAGTAAATGAAACCGACAATACTTGACAAATGTGTAACACTTTTGTATAAACATTCTGCAGCCGTGTTCTTAGTCAGAGAACAATAATACAGAACATCATGGTGGATTAGTACTGAAATGTTTCGATTACAGAAAATAAATCCAAACTCAGACAGTTATTGTGTAAAATGTCAGATAATGATGTTAAGCTTTTATAAAGATTAAAATGACATTTCTATTTATGATAATTTCATGGTTTTATTTTTATGGTTAATGTTGTATTCACATAACATTAATTAACACATTATACATGTAATCTATTGGGTAGTTCAATCAAAGCGATGATTATAAATTTTTATAATTATATTCCGAAAAAAATGACTCAATAAGAAAGTTTTGTTTTAGTGCATTTGACAAAAACTTACCACAATACAAATATAATAACAATGTATGACATCTCAGTAAACAATAAAGATATCTGAAGTGTATCCAGACGCATATAATACACGGACGATTCATTGACGAATACAAATATATGATATTCTAGTAGCCTATCTACAATTTTCTGATTATCAAATATAGAATCATGATTAACCATCTGACACAATGATGGGAGACGACATTGTCACATTCTATCCAGGAAGTGAAAAGAAAACTTTGCCAGTCAGACATTGGGCGATAGTGACCTACTGAAGCATGAGCAGACGGACAGAACTCGCGATTCTGTGGTTAATTACCTTAGTCATATACAGCACATATCACAGATGCGTCTTGGCATGATGTTTAAGAATAATGCAAAAATACAGACACTGCATAAAAACACAGACCGGAAACGCTGATCAGCCGGAAGTGATATGTTATTCATGAACAACTCGCGATCAGTCATTCTACATGTAAAACGAAAAATGGGCGTCTTTAAAAGTTTTTTTTTTTCTCTGTACAATCAATATCGAAGAAGATGAATCATATTTTTCATTGTCTAATACGTTCCAAGGCTTCAACAACACAGAATTTTCAATTAAATAGATTTCTCCTATTTGTCAAAGTGATTTTGTCAGTAAAACACTTGATGGGTTTTCGTCCGCAAGACCTTTTCCTTATATGAACATAGTTATTGGTTTTACCGAGCTATAAACGTCAGTTTCAAAAGGATCTGCATTCTGAAATAGAAATTCATGATATTGCTGGCCGAAATAAAATGTCTGTCTTCAGCATATCAATGTGAGTATTAATAAAACACACATACATTATATACCAATAAAGAGATGAGACTTTTTCCTTCTTCATCTTATGAACTTACGACGAAAATGAAAATCGAATTCTAGACACAATGAACGAAAATAAATGTAAACTTTGACTGTTTACGATATTTACTAATTATAGCAATACACTCAGTAAACTATTATCATAGGGTTTTTTATGCTTTGGATAAAATCATTACCTATTTGCAACGTTATAAAACAGTAAATTTGCAATTTTCTTTGTTTGATTAATTAACGTCCTATTAACAGCTATAGTCATGTAAGGACGGCCTCCTATGTATGCAGTGCTTGCGTGTATGTTGTGCGAGGTGCGTGTTTAGGGAGACTGCGGTATATTCATGTTGTGTCTTCTTGTATAGTGGAACTGTTGCCCTTTTTATAGTGCTATATCACTGAAGCATGCCGCCGAAGCCAAGAAGCAACACACCCCACCCGGTCACATTATACTGACAACGGGCGAACCAGTCGTCCCACTCCCACTCAAAATATTGAAGGACCCCAAATACAGGATACTTCAGGGAGATTTCTGAGACAATGAGAAATGATGTAGTTACTGCGACAGCAACATAGAGGAAATGCATTACAAATCACTCTCAGCTAATCATTTCTCAATATACTATGTTAATATTAGCCATTTAGCATGGGGATCATTATAAAAAGATAATATGAATGACCTCTATAATATAAAAATCAGTGTGGACATTTCAACGCAAGATGCAGATACATTATATCTGGTTATTAAAAAAATATAATTTAGAAAACGGCTATTTCGCCTTTGCATATTGCAGAGTTAGCTCCCTTGCGGGTAGGTTTCGATTGTTACGTCATTATTTTGGGAGCGCAATTCACGTCGTTTTCTTCGAAATGTATGACGTTACGCTCGCAAACACATGACGTCACAATCAATACCTACCCGCAAGGACAGATAACTCTGTAATATGCAAATGCAGAATACGGTAAAAGATTGTAAATAGATAACGATCGAAATATTAATAATATTAATAAAGTTTATGTTTAATAATGTTGTGTTTTCTTTTTTAGAAGAACTCTTGCCCTTTTTATAGTGCTATATCACCGAGACTTGAGCATGCTGCTGAAAACACCGTTTGGTTTTTTGTTTGGTTTCTATTAGTTTAACGTCCTATTAACAGCCAGGGTCATGTAAATACGTGCCGGATTTATTGGTGAAGGAAAGCCGGAGTATCAGGAGAAAAACCACCAATCAGCGGTGAGTTCCTGGCAACTGCCCCATATGGGATTCGAACTCGTATCCCGGTGGTGGAGGGCTTGTGATAATATATCGAGACATCTCGACCATTCGGCCCCTCCGAAGACACCAAGCTACACATCCCACCCGATCACGTTATACTAACGTCATCCTACTCTCTGTACAATTTCATCCTAGGATGGAGCTGATATATACATATATTAGACACACTCCTAGTTTCCACTGTTCTCATTGACATGACGTCCAATACATAGCACATCGATTTAACACCGAGTCAATGTTCCTTTACACTTCCCAAACGCTGCATTATTCAGGGCGGCGTTCTTTGATCAATGCTTTTTTTGTTATTAAAATTTGTTAAAAAAAGGACCATTGTTTAGATTCACATGGCGTAACATCGCCTTTTTAGAATTTAAAATAATGACTTTAGACTACGCCCTCGGTTATTATTTATTCCACGCTTTGATATGACTTGTCTGTTTGTTTATGAAATAAACGTGCTTTTAGTCCTTTTACGACCCTGATTGTTAATAGGACGTTAATTAATGCAACGAACAAACAAAGAGCACATCATGCACTATTAGGTTACATTTAATGTGAAAGCAACAATAACACGTGCTTACCAGATCGTTCCTTAACTTTGATTGATTTGAACATTTGTTATATATTATATTTTTTCATATAGTATGTTTGTTCATTTGTTTCTCTTTAATAAGTAAATGGCGAGAGACGAATGTTATCTCCTTTGCGTACCGTACACAAATTATATAATTTTAACTTTTTATCCTTTGTTGATTGGTCCATTTAGACAACAAATTATTATACTGTATTATATTTCTCATCAGCTAAGGTGTCTTGATACACACACAACAAATACCAAATCTTTAACATTTTCATTGTTGTCGATATGAGAATAAAAAATTAAGTTCAATAATCATGTCATAATATTTAAAAAGAAATTGCCTCTTGCATGTTTTTTTTTCTATTTTAATATGTATGTTACATTTATGCCAAATGTTGGGATACGTTTAAAAATAAAAAGGTCCCAGGAGCCTGTGCTATTGCCAAATTATAGTTGTCCTGTACATCTGTATGACAGGGTTCCTTTTATATCCAAAAAATATCAAAATCATGTTTTATGTCGTCAAACTATATTATTTTCTTAAGTGTATAAAAAACTATAATATTATGATCACAAAGGTAAGTAAAATAATTGAGATGGCCGAGAATAAAACTCTAAATTTACATCTTCTTACCCGCCGTAATCTCTTTAATGTAATTATATTTAAGACTCTGTTTTAAACTAAACTCATTATCCTTTCAAACTTGCCCCTCTACCATGGTAGTGATTTTGATTTGTTTTTGGCTACAGATTTTATCTCCCACAGTTAATTTACGCTTTAAATATGTTTTACATACTTACTTACGGTCAAGTGGACATCAGATGTGTTTTACATCTGTGTATATGATTACATTTTTTTTATGGTCGATTGCACATCTTTAATTCATGAGTTTAAATGAGACAATGCTTGCACTACCGTACATTGTAATAAACCAATCAAAAACTCAACATGGCTACAAGATAACGATCATTTGTGAGCGCAGCGCAACCTGGCGGAGTGTTGGGAACCAGCCAAGCCTACCTTACATGGTCGTGCTTGTTAGGGCGAGTAACTCTAAACTACAAAAAAAAATAATAAAAAACATTATGTAACCACAAATACAGCGTTCTAAAAATCAAAAAAGAATACACTCCATCACAAGATGTGCAATCATCTTTTATCAAATTATAACGGCAACTCTAGGAAATGCCAGTCAATAAAGACGTTCATTCAAGTGGGCTTGCACGTTCCTCAATGCCGATGAATCCTTTTGACGTAAACGATTAGAAAGACCGCGTCACTTCATCACTTCATCATGGAATAAAAACCTGTTCCGCAGCAAATAAAGTAAAGCCAGTATTTACAATTATAAGATGTGCTTGTGCTGTGTTGTATTATCCAGCGCTATCATTGCTCAGGTAAATCAAATTACATGTCCTAATAACGTTCATAATCATTGATTAAACGACACATAATTGGATTGGCAATATTAATGTTTTGAATACTCAGCCTGTACATGCTGCCGATTTCAATTCAGATCTGCGTTAAGTAGGGAGAGAAATGACGGCAATACACTCAAGACGACCAGGAACTATTCCACAAGTCTACGATCTAGTTTTGCATTGCAATGTTCGCTGACAAATAAAACGTAAATAAATGTTTGATCAAACCCAATTTCATATTAAGTCGGGTTCTTTTTGCGTTTAAGTACTTGTCATTTTTATTCGTTCTAATTACTAGTATTTGTGCGTTATATAAGAAATTGTCCCCTTCTCAAGTCATACCAACATGTGAGTAATATAAGGCAATCACAAAATACAAGCGGGAGATGTGTTTTCGCAAAAAATACACAAAAGTTATCACATTATTCCATACCTCAAAACTATTATTGATAAATAGTGAGGTCTTCTATTAATGCACATCAAACAACAGACCAGTGTTTATAGTTCAAACTTGCAAAACAAACTAAACTTTGGTTATGAATGTGACTGTATATAGATAATTGTTAGGTAAATAAGATACATTACGGTAACCGATGTTTGTAAGTATTAACAGCCAGGGTCTTGTAAGAACGGCCTCAAATGTATGCAGTGTGTAGCGTGTGTGATGTGCGAGGTGCATGTTTTGGGAGACCGCGGTATGTTCGTGTTTTGTCTTCATGTACAGTGTAACTGTTCCCCTTTTTATAGTGCTATATCACTGAAGCATGCCGCCGAAGACACCAAGCAACACAACTCACCCGGTCACATTATACTGACAACGGGCGAACCAGTCGTCCTACTCACAGAAACTACCACTTGTATAGATTTCGGTGTGTCTCTGTCAGGGAACAGAACCCAGAGCCTTCCCCACAGGAACGAACGCTCAACTCAAGACCAAAAGTGAGGCGGTCCCAAGGGAGGCATTAGGAAAGATTAAGTCAGTTAGGAAGAAGAGAAAAGATTAGATCCTAAATTTAGTTGCCTTTTACTATCATGCAGTAGGGGCAGCAGGTACAAGTCTAACGCCCTACCTGCAGGGCGTAAGTAGATGAGGTTTTTATCAAAAAAAAAATTATGTTTGAGTTTCGAATAAGCCAACACTTCATTAAAGCTTCTTTCAGAAATAGCAAAGCTGTAAGAATCTGTCATTTTAAAATTGATAAATGTTCTTTGTCTTTGACACGAATTTTAGATTTTGCAAATGCTTGGATGTGTTTAAAAGTACTTAATGATGTTGAATCCGGTAATAAATGGAATGAAATTAAAATAAAAGAAAGTTCCCGATTTCTGTTACTGTATAATTTGTTATTTTCGCAAAGGTTATTGTTATGATCGTGAAAATTCAACCCGGGAAATATTAAGATCTGGTTGAATCATAGGTGCCCTTATACCCAGCCCGCCTACAATAATTTTCCCATTTAAGATCAAATCGCGAAGATTTTGACTCGCGAAAATTTCGACATGGGAAAATAATCACCTCTACCGTATTAAGTAACCTGATCCAGTTTAACTCTTATAGTAAAGTAGTCTTTGGTACGTGCATATTTCTACAGTTTCTTTTTTGACTTTTTGAGTATGACACTTATAGCTTAAAATAAAGTTAACAAAATGTCTGAATTACAATTATGCAATTTGGCATTCCTGTATTTATAGTATAATATCAAAAGTTTGCTATTGCTTTTTTTGTGTCGTGTCATTTCTTGAAATCAAAAACTTTAACATCTCCATACAACGAATAAATTACCCACAAAAAAATTACGTTAGATATTATTGAACGTTAGCTCCTATTCTGCTTTTGCATATAACAGAGTTATCTGCCCTTGTGGGTAGATATTGATTGTGACGTCATGTCACATTAAAAAAAACACGGCGTGACTCGCGCTCACAAAAAATGACGTAACAATCGATACCTACACGCAAAGGAGCAAACTAAAATTAAAACACGGAATATTAACAGTAAGAAAATATATAATTATAGTCACACTGTACTTAACTATCAACACAAAGTCAGTTAAATTCGACCCCGTTATTGTTAGTTGTAGATGTAGTTGAGATTAAGTTATACCTAAGAATAATCATAATGATTTCTTATTAATTTTGGTACAGCAGTTGTTGAAAGTCGATACTTGTAAACATGCCTTCATTTTGAAATGCTCGCCATAGATATTACGATTATTGCCGAACGGAAGTCGGAAAGTTTATGACCCGCTCTCGGAAGAGTTTGGACAGACGTTACGTAGTTACGGTAGTCACATGACGTTCTCGGCAACGACGTTACAATGCCAGCTAACTTCGGCTTGTTTGACTAAATGGGACCCACCTAGCGGTGTTCCATATTTATTTGATTTTTATCAAAGTTTCCGAATCATTATCGCCAATCTTGACTTCGATTAAGTCCTATTTCTGTATGATTTACAACTAGATTTTTTTTAAACATTCTTCTAAATCGTGAAAATAATAAGATAGATACGGATATTGGGGCTTTAAAGCAATCAATTATTTGTAACAACGGGTTGAAAATTAATACTGTATACCAAATGGCTAAACATTGTCAAAGATATCGTAATCTAACCACTATTTACTTATAATCTCAAAACGAGAACACAGTTTAAACAATTTAACAAATCAAGAACCGGTATATTCTAGCAGGTTTTCCAATAAAATAAGTAATATTTTTATACAAAGACAAGTGTATGCTAATGTCTTCTGTAGTTGATGACTTCCATTTATTTTCAAAGACTCGCTATCCTTTGAAGTCCTGATCCAATAATTAAAATTCTTAAAATTTAAAATACCACCCAAAGACCTACTCGAATACTCTTGTAGCCACACTTTTCTCGTTTGATCTTTCTCAAAGAAGCTTTATACCTGATACAATTTTGTGAAAGTAACTATTATTTTTCATACTGCATTACACAAACAGCAAACAAAGAAATCACTAGAAATAATTTCAAAATAAATAGTAAAAGTTTAATAATCAACCATATCAAACTTAGTTATAATGGGTTCGATTAAGTTTTAGATTTTAAAGTTTATAAATGTTTTAAAAGTTCATTTTTATTAATTTCAGAAATAGAGGTTTACCGTCTTCTAGAGAAATTCGTTTTAAAGCTTAAAATCTTTTAAAGGACTATTCGGATAATCTAAGAATTTGTTATCGAGTAAGACATTTCTCTTTTACTTATCATCCAATGTTTGGCATTCAATGTTAATTATTAAGTCCAAGTTTTTTTTTAGTTTTTTTTTCTATGATAATTAAGTCTACAGACGTCTACAACGACGAAATAGAACTTTGTATTTTACAGTCTGCGGTACTAATACGGTTTGACATGCGCATTATGTGCCTCTTGTACAAGTATATGACATATCTTTTGTCTACTTATATAAGTATTATTTTCCTAAATGTAGATGATCCCTATATTTTATTGTAACAGTTATTTCCGATGATACAACTTATCTAGAAATCCTGACTGGGTCCCGATTGATCAACTCAATGAAACTTTTAGCGATCATTTAATTATTAAGTTATACCGACTTCCAACACATTGCTCATTACAGTGAATAATAGATATCTCAAATCATTTAATTAAATATAGAAATCAAGCTATACTATCTAAGTTTTAAGTTTCTTTACTCGGCGTCCATATATTGTGTACCAATGTTTTGCTATGAAAGTGTGTATTGGGCTTTTGCGTGATTCAATCCCACTTTTTGTAACATCGTATATCTCCTTTATGCCAAATTCATCATACAAAGTGCCTTTTCTGGTATACTTATCCCCTACATCATTTGTCGATTTTATGACTCACTATTGATTCATTTTTGTGAATGGAATACATTGTGGGTTATTTTTTTTAAACTAAGACTTTGCTTCTGAATACGTGCTTATTTCATTGTTTAAACTAACAGTTCAATAGAGTTTTCTTTGAAAGTAATAGTTTAGAATAACATTTTATTCCGATTGGACAATACAGTTGGTGTAATGATATTGTTACAGAAGTTTTTGTTCTTCATGTTCCTGGTCATTTATCTGATGAAGGTGAATGTGTACTAATGGTGCTAGTCATCGTAAGGAAGCACATACAATTTTTACTTGTTGTGTTTCTAAATTGTTACATCAACCTGACCTGTTGACATGTAGACATTTAAATAAGTCATTGGCTTACATTGTACGTAACATTATTGTAGAAAAGAAAATATTTCTTATCTCAATTGAGACAAATTATCAGATGGAATATTTTATGAATATTTAAAGAAACAATTTTGAACTAAATCATATAGAGACCTAGCACTGTTAATTAAGTTTAGTATACTAGATGAATGGCGTATATCAATAATTGTTCAACAATAAACTTCAAAACATAAATGCAAATCATTCATTACATAGAATTATTCCAGCGGATATGAATCTAACAAAGATAAAATATGTAAATGCAGATCCACTTACCTTAAAACAGAAATGATATGAAGATGGAATACTTTCATTATCCTAAAGATTAGTATGTGACCACACATATAGCCGAGATACTGATGACATTGCTGTAGATCGCTTCATGATATATACCGACTATCGGTTGCAGGCTCGCGCGCCAAAGCACCGAACACTCTACGAGGGAAAATTAAAATTAAAGTTACGTACCTGATTAACGAAAAGACGAATATCACTGGGCAGAGCATAATTGGGCAAAGGGAAAAAGTCCAGCTTAAAGAAGAGGGGCCACTGATAGAGTGGGAGGCTATATATTGCTTAGCTATCCGGCTTTTGGCCTGATTAGGGAACGACCGATCGGAAATGTCTTAGAGGAACGAGTTGATGTGGTGGTATAGAGATAGTGTTACACGCCTGATGTTCTCTGCTATACAATCGACACATATCGCTGGTGGGATGCACTTCTTTAACGATATTGAGTGATTTAACGGCCTTTGTATTAGGCTGCCACATAAATAATAACAGCTTATCTGTTTGTTAGTATACAATACAGGATGTTGTGCTAACCATTTATGTACAAGTGTAAATAAGGATATTCTACACCATTAGACATCTTTAATTACCTGATCAGTTGTTGTAATTTACATGTATTGCTTGTAGGTCGACGGGTTTATCTCCGGGACCTCCTGATTTTTCCAACCACCAAAAACAGATATCGAGAAAAGTTCAAAACTAAGAAAACAACATGATTGTAGTTGATGAATAAAGTACCAGAAATCGTTGTAGTCTTTTGGTTTGAAAAAATATCAGCATTATATAGATTGCCAAAATAGCTATCCTCAAGAAATTTATTTTCAAATGGGAAAGCTAAATAGTTGCCTTCTACTTTCACCGAGAAGTGTGAAATTACGTATTAAACAGCTTTAATAACATCAATAATGGAAACGAGTAATTGATAATCTTATTTGTGATACTATTTATGTTTCAACAGCAATACTGTCGGTAATCGTTAGTTGTAATGCCTGAAGCACCGGCTAAGCCTCATGTCGATAAAACATATTGCCTAATGTCATCACACAACCTTTCGCTCTGCTCCGCTGTTACCGTGTAACTCTATGTTGATATATGATATGCGAAAATAATGTCTAATGATACTTTCTGGATGTAATATGATATCCAAATATGCCACCACTCATTCGTCGTCATATTTACTCTTTGCAGTAACGCATTACAAATTTATGACTCGGTATACACATCGTAACAGTTCGAATGTGGTGTCTGAGGTGTCTAATTATCGGAATAAAATCAATATGACATCGCACTATCATCAGCATGATATGTATATGACCATAATGCGTGTTCATTGTATATGAGATTTCACGAAACGTGTCTCAAGATTTTTGTGTCAGCCATGAGTAGAAATTAATATTTCAAGACGAGTTTCATATGTGATCTAATATAAAAATGAACAAATATTATTAGTTTGTATCACATAACTAAAATAACCTACATTTCAAAGAACTATAACGCCAAAATGTACTGCAAAACCTCAGCAGATGCATCCATTTTGTTTTGCTGTTTGTGAAAACCTGACGTCATGTCGTATTTCCTGACGTCACATTACTGTTTCTCTTATCACCTCATAATTAATTTCCTGCTCAGCATAGCTAACAAAATGCACCAGGTTATATCACATTACATTAGTGATACTGTATATACAAAAAAATATTGCAAGGGCGATTACTAGCTATCAGACGGTTTATATGATAAAAACATACACAAATGTACTTGATATATTGTGAATCATTACGCGCCATCTTCCACCACCTGGTAGTGTTGACATTTAAAGTGTGAAGACGTCAACAATAACCGTGCAGAGAATTCCTTCGACGAATTTACAAACCATAAAGGTAACTAGCGATATAAAACA
This sequence comes from Argopecten irradians, assembly GCF_041381155.1. Classification (NCBI taxonomy): domain Eukaryota; kingdom Metazoa; phylum Mollusca; class Bivalvia; order Pectinida; family Pectinidae; genus Argopecten; species Argopecten irradians. The sequence continues at coordinate 44,686,874 of NC_091140.1, forward strand.
CCATATAAGTGTCTGATAGTGTGCCTGGCATTATAGTAAAACATGTCTCCTTTTGTAAAGGTTAATATACATGCAGGATAAATAAACTAAATTGTTCCAGAAGTATGAATAATTAAGATACAACTGTAGGTCCCGAAGTAGTGAGCCTGCTGCATTAATCTTAATTTAGTACTATTCTCATGGATCGAGTGTTATTAAAGCAAATTAAAGTTTCAATAAATATTTGACAACAAAAAAAAAGCGCATGGAAATTAGAAAATTGTAGCAAAATGATTGCGAGAGCACGAACAGTTAAAGAGAGGATTGCACCTAATCTAAAAATAACTGACCGGGAGGAGTTTGAGCTGAAAGATCCCATTCTTTTTTCTATCTACTATTTACGATAACCTAGGTTTTACTTTTATATCAAAATAAGTAAACATGATTCCAATCGGAACTCCTCGGATGTAAACACTACCTCAATGTGATAGGTGTTTATGTAATAAAGTCAAATATTTTCTTCGCCAAAAAACCTAATTACGCCCTAACTACGCATAAGAAAATGAATATTTATTGAAATGTTGAAATTCTTAAGTCGTATCTCAATGAATGTAACTTTTCTCCTTTGAGACGGACAATACACAGCATCGATGAAGTTACACTTTACAAGTGGTTTTCTCCTCGATGACAACCAGTAGTTATGAAAAGCGTCCCTTTATAACAAAATGGGTGTCCTTGTGTCACATCCGAGGTCAATTTTCGACAGTTACATCCGACGAGTTCTGATATAGGATGATTCAGCTGTTTTAATATTACATTTTGATATTTTAACGCGGTGGCCTATAGAAAGGCATCTATGTGTGGTTGGTTGGTCTCTTTATTACAGTCAGTTAGTAAAACACACACGTTTCATTGGCATCTGATAGGTATTCTGTTAATTACTATATATATGTCGCCCTTCTCGGCGTACACAGACGTATATGAAGTCGTCATAATTGATAACACAGTTCTGCTTAAAAGTAATATGACTGCAGGCAAGTCTTAAAGGGCGCAGCCAGATGTTTTCATGCAAGGCATGGGAAGAGCGAAGCTCTACTTATTTATTTTATTTTCTATTCCATGTAGAAGTCATAATTTAGAAATAAAAGGACGCACTTTAACTTATATAGAGATTGAACAGTGTTTTGATTGCGTTAAAGGTGTTATGAACGCAATGGGATACAGACATATTCAATGTAGCGCGTTAGCGCTACATGTAGAATATGTCTGTATCCCATTGCGTTCATACCACCTTTAACGCAATCAAAACACTGTTCAATCTTTATATTTACATAAATAAGTCTACTTTTTACATGTAAGTTGGGTAACTACTGTAGTCAGGATGACCGAAGATATAGTTCCGATTGTTGAATGTTATAGCTGCAGTTTGATTTAAAATATAACAATAATACCTTTTGTTATATTTAAATTATGTTTTTTTTTCTTCAATTTTATAATGTATCAATAATGTCCATTTCGAATAAAAATTGAGATAAACGAGGCGGAACGTCTACCGGTATCGTTGTCAGGGTAGTGATGCGGTCCGAAGAGGAGTGAGCCGCCATATTTGATTTTCAACCGAGGAAAGTAAATGTGAAATAGCCTGTAAATGTGTTATATTTAAATTATGTTTTTTTTTCAATTTTATAATGTATCAATAATGTCCATTTCGAATAAAAATTGAGATAAACGAGGCGGAACGTCTACCGGTATCGTTGTCAGGGTAGTGATGCGGTCCGAAGAGGAGTGAGCCGCCATATTTGATTTTCAACCGAGGAAAGTAACTGTGAAATAGCCTGTTGATCAAATGGTATGACTGTTGAACTGCTGAATGTTTGTTATGTATGTATCGGTCTAAGTATACGATATAGACTAAATTCTTCATAGTCACGACTTTTATTTTATTGTACGGATGATAGACAAGTGTTTGCATGGTGTGTGACTGACGTAACTAAGGAATTCCTCGAATATTCCTGAGGAAAGCCCCCGGTTGTAGCCTCGACCAGCGGTTCTTTTTGTTGTTTATTACAGTTACAATGATTGAACACATATTCTGTTTTGATGTCAAGTACATTTCAATTGGATCTAATAACAACTCTTTAATATTATTTTGAATCCGACAACGAGGAACATTTGTTTACACTTCATACAGTAGGTCAACCGAGTATGCTAATGACGAGCATGATATTGTCTGTGCCGCCTAAGGATCAGTCTTGAGACAAATATAAGACCGAAATCGTTTTTTAGTTTATTATTAATTCAAAGCAAATCTGTCATCTGTGAAAAGGTAAAATGTAAATTAAGTAATTAAAGTTTATTTCAATTATCATATGACGCAAAATCTTACCGAAGCGTGAACTAGAAGTAGTCCGATCCTACTCTGGGTTTGTATTCATACGTCGTTGCGTTTACGCTAATTTGAACGCAACTCCCCTCCCATTGACTATATATAGGGGTATATGTAAATATAAAGTTATATGATGTAATAATTGTCTAGCATAAACTCAAAGAAATGAACTGAAAGGTTCGGATTTCTCTGTGTCCATTCAAGGCCTTGAGTGCCGCGTATACGAATCCCATGATTTCGCGCCATTTGTTGACGTTATGTGACGTCATGATTCCTTGTGCTTATCTTCGCCTTGGTGGATACTTTGACTGCATTCCATAGCTTTTAATTTTCAAAGTGCTTTTATTATTATTTAAAAAATAATATAAATGTTTAATTACTTCTGTTATGCATTGCATTAGTTAAATATATATATATTTACTGGGGAGAGTAGTACCGGAGTAGAACGCACAACTTCCCCATATGTATAAAAAAATGGCGGCCGCAAACTGAAGCTGTCAGTGTATAGTATTGAATTTTGAAGATTGTGTTTTTTCTTATTTTTTTTTCGTGTATCTGTAACCTTAGAAGTCGAGCACGAAGGGCTGCCTGATAATGTAAAATTTTACCTTTAAAATTACAACATTTATTATGAGAAGATAATAATAAGGGGACATACATCTCATAAAGTCTCATATATTATAACACATAAATGAATTCTGTTATTTATATATATATATATATTGTTTCAAATATAGGTTTTGACAAAACTGTGACGATTCAAACAAAAGTAACCGAAAATAAATTGATTAGGGATAAATAAGTTTAATTTGTAGAACGTTCATTTATGCTTTCCAAATAAAATGGGAATTGAGAAATACCTTGAACTGTAAATGATGCTTAATATAGAAAACATTTATTGAACTTTTTATCACTTTACTGCCATGACTATATTTTTGTTCTGTAGAAAACTTTAAAGTAGAGTATGTTGACGAAGAACAATTGAAATATAATTAAAATAGATTTTATTAAAATGAATCAACAAATTCCAATTAAAAATATCACAGAAGATATTTACTGACTCATTAATTAGGTTATACCTTAATATTTCTTAATCATTTGAAAACATAGACACCTTAAATTTATTTTCCTACTTCTTTAGACGCATCAGTGACGCTATTGGTGAAATTGTGCTACTAAATTACAAGTGAAGGTTTTGTCGACAAACATAACACGGGGAAAGAGTTGTAACTCTTACAAAGATGGGTATACTTTGTGTACAGACACGATTTCAGCAACCTTTTGTTGAACTGTTTTCGTATGTTTATAAACCGAATTTCAGATATATGGTAGATCGTAGGAGAATAGCCACACGATACTAAACCCCAGCAAACATACTAACCCCGATATAATGAACTGCAATTTAAGAGTAAGATATTTCGTTCACTAATGATTTTGCCCCAGGCCATTCACAATAGAAACTTTTAGATTTCTCTCAGTAGTCATTAACTCCATGCAGTCGCCTGCGGGCGTTTCTTATCACAGATATATATGAATAAATAAACGAGAATAAGTAAATTGCCCTATAACTATATGTCTTTGTAAATGAAAATTTAATGTAAAGTTTCCTGTGTTGATAGTCTGCAGTTATTAAAATATAGTGCAAATTTCAATTTGACGTAGCAATCACAAAATTCGATGAGTTAAGTATTTGTTTCATTTCTGTATTTAAAATAAAATAAATATTGTATATATCAACTAGCCGTCAAGGCTACCTGCATACCTGGGAATCGTTTATTTATAGCGTCCGTTAATTCCTGTACCCGTTTATTTAATGACTCTGTGAGATCTGCATCATATAATGTGTCGATATCAATCTTGGTTTTGTGATTTCGTTTGAAGTTTCCCTGAATATTTTTCTCCATGCACATTTTATCCGTTTCAGTTATTGTCATATTAAGAAATTTGACAGCTTTTTCAATTTCTTCGATAGGGTCTGCCTTCAGTTTATCATAAAATATAATGTATAAAGGATTATGGAATTTTGTTATCCAATCATTGTTCAAATCGAACCAAAACTGTATTCTTTCCTTTGCAAACCGCACCCAACCTGTAAATAGAAATTATATTTATTTAAAAATATATATATTATTTTAGTAGGATATATATAACATACTAGTATATAATGACAAACAGGAAATGAATCTTTCTACTATTTTTGAAAATTTTTAATTTTGGTACATGTATACTTTATCTTCCTTTATCCATTCCCTTTATTATAAAGAAAAATATGACGATACCAGTTTAGTCCATGCTTGTGGTATACTTTAAAGTAATCGTTACATTTCGATGACTGTAACATGGACTTAATTTAGATTGTATTCATTAGTTTTTGAGAAGTATTTAATAAAATAGATAATGTACATCCGTTTCCATCATGTGTGTTTTCCATATGAAGACTTACGGTCTGTTTTAAGTAGATGCGGTTTTGCTTCCTCCACGTGCAAACCACCATTGAAGTAATGAAAGCTGGACAGGACGGAGTCTCGGGGATGACGCAAAATTAAAATACCTTTGCTGAAATAGCTTGGGTAATGTTGTTTCCATTCATGCGTTTTAACACCGAGACACGTGTTTGCTTTGAAACATTTGTATTCGTCTTTAAATCCACCTCTCTGTAGCAATCCGTCCCCATATATACTACCAGTGGCTATACCTGAACCATGAAAATAAAAAAATATATCTTAATCATTAATATAAAATAAAATTACCGCTAAAACGTGTACATTTGCAGTATAACATTTCGCCAATAGATCGCTGACTTAAGTCGGTGTGACAAAGCCTAGTGATAGGGTCATGTAGGCGAAAAGTCAGTAATATAATATATAGCCATTACTAAAAAAAATTGTTGATACATGTAATATAATATAATATTTTCTATTTCTAGTAAAATCAATTGATTAGTTAATTTGCCAATGTTGTTTTTAAATTAGTAATTACCTGTTGCTTGTTGTAAAAGGTGACGTGTCCAAGTGTTTCCTGAGCCTGGTGAACTAACAAGAGCTGTCCGTTTATAGCTTGCCTTAGTTTCCTTAACTGAATCTCCTTTGCAATGGGTCTTAACATCAATATTTTCCTTTAAAGGTTTATTTATTTTATAATCATTTATCTTGTGGAAATTCATGATAAGTCCCAAGTCCTTTGTGGTCATGTCAGATATATGGTTTGCTCCAATATCGTGAAGTTTGGTAATTTGTTCATTCCTTTCTCTCCTGTGACCGGCTAACGCGTTTGGTAGACGCGTGGAAACATCAAAATCCTTACTAATTAAGTTCACTCTTTTACATCTGTCACCATAACAAGCTTTATGTGTATAGTAATACAAGAAAGTACTGGCAATCAGGGTGTAGCATAACATGACAACAGCGAACTGTCGTATCCGATTAGGTCTAATAAAAAATCCCATGGTACGTAACTTTTCTCTGAGCTAGGTAATTTTTCCAGGCTTTTATATATTTGCATCAAAATTAAAACTTTCTTTCGTGGTTCCTTAACTTATATAAATGACCGGCATCCGTTTTGCTTGCAGCTCCAAGCCAATTGGATAAACATCGTCATTGCGTTTTCACTATCGTCGGATCAAGCAAATCAGTTCTGTAAAATTAAATAATATGTACGTTTGTAACCTTTTATATCGGTGGCATTAGATTTAAAGATTTACATATGTATTAAATTCTGCATAATATTATTTTACAATGGGTACATTTCACGCCTTATTCATCGTTATTCATCTAAACTTATTCGTGTATAAATTAGTCTCTTCTCTCATAATCATACAAAAGATAGAATTAATGTAATAACATATGTTTTTAAAAAAATAATAAAATTATAATAGAACCTTGCACAGATACGCTTTAATAGGTAATTTTGATGTATAATTAACAACAACCATATATTTGAAATATATGATACAATTGACATGATACCTTTTATAACTTATTTAGAAAACTTAATGGAGAAAACGTGTCCATATGAAGATAAAAGAGTTACATGTACAATTACAAAAAAAACTGGCAAGACTGGATATTTGTCGATAGCTTTACAACATTTAAGGATACTGAGAGAAAATGACAATATATTATATCTATACTATATATGTGTTTATCTGTCATGCCTTAAGCATTTTATTTCCAACCTGTCCTATCCTTTGTGATTTGAAACAACTTCAATTATAAGTAATAGGTAACAGCGCAGCTGAATTTCATATTTTTTTAAAGTTCTTTGTAGTAACGTACCTTATTAGAAATATTCCCAATTTTGGTCCGAAATAAAGAAAACCAGTCGAACTCCTATTTGAGTGTTGTAAAACAATTTCTGCTGAAATCATCATAGCATGACTGTGTTATACTCCTGAAATAAGATCAATTAGCAGATGCTTAAGGCTATATGTTTACATGCATATTTAAATTATAAATATATCGACCGTCCGGCAATTATTAAGCTATCTGGTGATCTATTGAAACATGCATAAGGGCATGGCTAAATGATAACCACTTTGATAGACTTTATATTTCCTTATTCAATATTAACATCATGTATCAATAAATCGGTGCGATCAAACAACCATAACTTTCCAATTTTTCTTGTGATTTTCTAAATTGATATTAAAAGTCAGAACTTTGAATTATACTAATTAATATCATATACCTTTTTAGTTTTGAGTACGTAAACCGTCCTCTTCCATAGACATCTTCCAATATTTACATTGTTCCACTGTAACACGTGTTCAATACGTTTGCTTTCCGCAATATTTTCTATACATATATACCTCTAACACTATGCTGTACCTGACATCATCTGTACACATATTTTGTTAGTACTAACCAGGATTTGGTATTACATATACATATACCATACTGTTAAGTTCACCCGTATAAAGTCTCCTACGTCACATATAACTGTATTTATTGTAAAATGACAGGCGTTTTCTGTCAACATGAAAAACGTAATTATAGTGACTTTAGTACGGATGAAAAGATTTATGATGATAGAAGTCACAGTTGCTGTATTGATATATGTCAATTGAGCTTTTGAAATAGCACAAAGGATACAAGCCATTGTCTGTCAAGCACTAGCTAGAGCTGTATTATACATTAACAGTCTGCTACATGTCCCATGAAACAAACTGGACAAATCCACAAAACAATTACTGGGAGCATCTGTGTTATAGATATGTTGTTCTTCTCTTATAGAGATCAACGTTCTATTTTGATACCTTCAGATCTATCAAGATTATAACTAGATCGTATCAGGGCATTTGTACTGAGGATATTGTATACGCGTATAATATCGATTAGTTAATTCAGTTGCTTGTTAATAAATAAACATATGAAAAATACAAAATCTGGTGTAATTCATCCAAGGAAAAGCTTACATTTGTTAACCTCCACTGAACGTCACTACAAATTAATAAATGTTAGTATAAATGTAAACAAGCAGTGGTGTAGGAAGATGAGACGTCATGGGGGGCAAAGGTCCTCAATATTTTGTAAACCCCAACCCCCGCCACACCTACAGGAGGAGATTAATTCAACTCCCAACCATATAATATATGCTTTATGTACATTTTTCATATATCACTAAATTTAATCCTTGTACACATTTATAGACAGTGGGGTCGCTAAAAGGAAATTAACGAATACGCAAATTGGCCAAATTAGCGTGTGAGCGTCGAAGGCGCGAGATTTTTGTGTTTTATTAGAGGTCTGAGGGTGACCCTCGGGATGTGTTTTATGTATTTTGATGATTTTGCGATCGCCCGAAAGCGCGAGATTTTGGTGTTTGGGGGGTCCGGGGGTCTCCCCCGGGAAAAAAATACGATTTAGAATGACTAAGATGAGTTTTACGATAAAGTTTAATGATTATAAAGCGTTCTTAACATTGTGTCGTAATAACATTATGCAACCCTACTCGATCTGAATATACCGGCTTCACACCATCGGCACATTGTTGTGTAACATAAAAAAACGAATGAATTGTCTCGCTAAGACATATAAACAAATTGATCTTTTAAGAGACATTTTTTTAAAATAGTACATAGAATTCCTTGATGGACATTTTTAGTCTAGTTTGTGTGTATTGAATTTTTACTATTTAAGGTTTGACATTATGTGCTTGAACGTTTTAGGAAATGCGCCGCGCAGCGTAAAATTTTCTAGAATGAAGTACGAAAAATGTGCAGGAGGACCCTTTTTTCTTTCAAATAAGCATTTTTAGAAAATTTCAGTCGGCGAAAATGGGGGGGTGGGGGGGTGGGGGGGGGGGGGGGGGGGGGGGGGGGGGGGGGGGGGGGGGGGGGGGGCAAAAAGACGCTTCCCACGCCCCTGACAAGTAAATATATAAGATAACAGGCGATATCTACATAAAATTACTGTTTTCCGTATCTATTGAATTATCAATTTTAAAATAGCTGTAAGTGACAATAGCCTCAATATATTCATTGTTACAGCTGTTGTACGTCTAGATGATAATTAGGGATTTCCATTGAGGATGGAAATCCCTATTGTTATTGTTCTGTTTTTTCTTCTTATTATTATTAGGGATTTCCATTGAGGATGGAAATCCCTATTGTTATTGTTCTGTTTTTTCTTCTTATTATTATTAGGGATTTCCATTGAGGATGGAAATCCCTATTGTTATTGTTCTGTTTTTTCTTCTTATTATTATTAGGGATTTCCATTGAGGATGGAAATCCCTATTGTTATTGTTCTGTTTTTTCTTCTTATTATTATTATTCTTTATTTTTCTTTTTTATTCTTATTTCCACAAATCTTGTTCGCAGGATATCTCAGGAACGAAATAAGGTACGACGCTCAACTTTGGACACGTTATGAATGTACATAAGATCTTGAAATGTACGTTCGATTTTTTACAAAAATGTTCAAGGTCAAGGTCACAGACGTAAAAAACAATTTTTTGGAACGAAGTTTAAGCGCTCATAACTTCATTACCGTACGGTGTACATCGTTCACGTTTTGTTATTCAGATAGATCTTGACATTGCGCGTGCTTTTCCCATGCCATGTTATCAGAGATTATGTCAAGGTCAAGAGTTCGCTACGGGGTCAAACAAAGGTCAAAAACGAAATTCAACACAGAAAAGTTTTGAAAGTTGGATATGAAAGGGCATGCCCTCAGAAATATATAATGACACGTTTTAAGGTCATGAAATCCAAAATGGCGGAGATATAGGCCTTTGAAAAAAGGCTATTTTGGCGTTTTCCCGCCAAAATTTTTTAAGGTTTCAGCGCCTTTAATACTTAACACACATGCTTGATTTTTTGTATAGACATAGCATGGACGAATGTCTACAGAACTTATGCTGTTTTATTGACCTTGACATTCATTCAAGGTCACAGGGTTCAAAAAGCTTTAAATCTTTAAACGACATCTTCGTAATAAATAAGAGGTGTAGAGCGCTGAAATTTGGAGACGTTATGTACGTACATGAGTTCTTAAAATGTATTCTCGATTTTGGAGGATAACGTTCAAGGTCAAGGTCACAGACGTAAAAAACTGCTTTTTTCGAACGAACTTTAAACGCTCATAATTTCATAACCGTACGCTACACAATATGTACGTTTCATTCTCCATGTAGATCACGATAATTCACGTTTTTTTTCTCATTACATGTTATCAGAAATTATGTCAAGGTCACGAGTTCACTAGGGGGTCAAATGAGGTCAAACAAAGGTCAAAAATGAACTTTACCATAGAAATGTTTCGAAGGGCGCATATGAAAGAGCATGTTCTCAGGTACATAAAATGACCAAATTTCAAGGTCATATGATCAAAAATGGCGGAGATATAGGACATCAAAAATCGAAATTTTAGTTTATATTTGCCCCTGCCCGAGACGTTTCAGCGCCTTAATACCTGTATGTACGGTGTTGATTTTTCATACCGCTGTTGTATGAACTTTTGTCTTCAAAAGTTATGGGTTTTAAAGGGATTATAAAGAAAAATGGCGGAAATATAGCTCTCCAAATATGGCAATTTGTTCCATTTCCTTATTTTTCAACGTAATTTGTGTGCTCGTAGCGCCTTCATAATTTAATGTAGGGTGTTGATTTTTTGTAAATGTAGACTTTAACATATTATCTGTATCGGGTTTCAATTTCAAAGACAAAGCACTGAAAATGGCGGAATTGTGGCCCTCCGAATATGGCGTTTCGTTCATTTTTTTAAAGTAAATTTTACCGTTATTTATGAATTTTCAAAGAAAATTGTTTTGAATTAGATGTGAAAGAGCATGCTCTAAGACACATAAAATGACCAATTTCAAGGTCATATGATTCAAAATGGCGGAGATATAGGACATCAAAAATCGAAATTTTAGTTTATATTTGTCCTTGCACGAGACGTTTCAGCGCCTTTAAACCTGTATGTACAGTCTTGATTTTTCATACCTGTGTTGTATGAACTTTTGTTTTGAAAACAAATGAGTTGCAAGGGGTTATATAGAAAAATGGCGGAAATATAGCTCTCCAAATATGGCAATTTGTGTCATTTCCTTATTTTTGTCCCGTAATTTCTGAGCTCGTAGCACCTTTATCATTTATTGTAAGGTGTTGATTGTTTGTAAATATAGACATTGGCACATTCTCTGTACAGAGTTTTAATTTCAAAGTCATGAATTTGAAAATGGCGGAAATATAGCCCTCTGAATATGGCATTTCGTTCACTTTTTAACGTAAATTTTACCGTAATTTTTGAAATTTCAAAGAGAAATGTTTTGAATAGGATGTGAAAGGGCATGCTCTAAGACACATAAAATGACCAATTTCAAGGTCATAAGATTCAAAATGGCGGAGATATTGGACATCAAAAATCGAAATTTTAGTTTATATTTGTCCCTGCGCGAGACGTATCAGCGCCTTTAAACCTGTATGTATGTAGTAGGGTCATATTTTATGATTTATAATTTATGTAATAAATAAAAGTGGTATAAAAGTGTATTTGAAAGATGTTGCAAATATATAATTTGCAGTGAATAATAATATTAGTATGTATCTCTGCCGTGCCGTGTTTTACTCGCGTGCGTAATATATCGTATATATTCGCGAGCGCTGCGTTTGTCTATATGTGTATGTACGTACAGTATATGTTTGTGTACCCGTTAGTAGTGTTCACTGACGGACTTTTATGACGGACAGGACATGTGACTGTTACGGACATTGACGAAGTTGTTTGATTGGTCAGTGTGGTCAGTTTAACGTATTTGATATATATCTTTTTGTATTTCGGGATATTTGAATTTCGTCCCTGTGCTTGGTTGGACGTTTCGTTTTCCCGGTCGAGAAATTCATTAATTTTGGTAAGTCTTGCTTTTCGGTTGTTCTAGTATTTGTTCTTTATCTTGGTTAATACATTATTCTATTCTCCCAGTATGAAAATGGTTTGAATGTGATTATTATAATTTAGATATTTTTAAAATATGAAATATATACGGATAAACATGTATTGTATACATGTGATCCGATTATTGTAATTGTAAAGTGAGTAAAATGTCTAAGTTATATATTTCTGAAATGAAGTAAGAATTGTGTGTTCTTTTATATTGTAGTTCAATCTGTTGTGATTGCATGGTCGTACTCATGACGTACGGAGCTAGTATACTTTGTAGTGCATACATCAATTACATTGATACACCATACGTGTTGTACATTAGTTGAGATTACATGATGTCACCAAAGGGAGATAATCCTCTAATACTAAAACTCGTACGAGTTATTCCGCATTGGTCCAAGATCTTTATAAGAAATGGAGAATTTTTGCACTTTAAAAAAACCTGAAATTCTAATGCGTTTACCTATTCATTATCAAAATTGATATTTTGAACCTAAATCTCAATCTGAATTTCCAAATTTATATCACGGTTATCAAGGAATAATTACCTGTCAGAATACATTTTTGATTTTGAAATTCAGAATCAAACAATCCAATCAGCAGCCGGGTTAAAATTTTGTCCTGGGCTTAACCTTCGTTACACACGGGCCGTTTCGAAGGTCTTTTTTCATTTAGTTTTGAATACTTTTCGGGATGTTTTAAGTTCTACATGTACACGTATATATGAACAATGTACACGTGTTTGCGTAAATGCACGTACATGTGTAGCTACACCGCATACATGGGAGGCCGTCCTTACGTGACCCTAGCTGTTAATAGGACGTACATTTGAACAAACAAACAACAAAAGTAATGCACAAACCCAATAACTGAGAGGTTTAAAAACCTTTTATGTGTGTGGCAGAGCTGTCACCTGTGACACCGGATGTTCAAACACAACCGGTTCAATTTGAGAAACTACCCGGCCGTTTTGAGATCACAGAACCTATAGAGGACCGTGTTAACGTTTGCTACTATTCAGGTTAAATGAAGTTATCAAAATTCTTTACAAATGTTACATCTACATGTATTGCCCGACCCACACATTAACCATTAACTGATGTACCTTGAGTATATCCAATCAGCAGGCTCCTATATATTCACCTCTCTGTAATAGGAGCGAGACGGGCCCAGTTTGTTAATAACTACAAACTACACCCGGCTCACTACCTGTGTGTTTCAACCCAGGTTCGTAGGGTTTTGCTTGATTTTTGCCGGTGAAGGAAAACGAGACAAATACTTTTAACACGTAACAATATTTATTTATAATGACATATTACACGATATTTTACGCAAGACGTAGGGCCCAACAACGACGAGACTAACACATATATTTACAATATATCCCCCGTCAACCCCTCCATGCCCCACTTACAACCCTACCACCCTATATACCTTCCTTCTTCCTATTACCCACCTCTATTTAAAACCTATTAGGTTCAGGAACTCAATCCTTCAGTACACCGCAATGAAATGGATAGAACACCCATATATATACCCGACTATAACAATACATGCACGATCGACCAATACGAAGACGGAACACAACACAGGCGCTCGATACAATGACATATTGTGCACAACAGCTCTACGTGTACAAGATACACCAAGTGGCCAAAGGGAGATAATCCATATCTAATACTAAAACTCTAATCGTACGTGTTATTCCGCATTGGTCCAAGATCTTCATAAGAAAAGGAGAATTTTTGCACTTTTAAAAAACCTGAAATTCTAATGTTTTTACCTATTCATTATCAAAATTGATATTTTGAACCTAAATCTCAATCTGAATTTCCAAATTCATATCATGGTTATCTAGGAATAATTACCTGTCAGAAAACATTTTTAATTTTGAAATTCATAATTAGCCAGCCAATCAGCGGCCGGGTTAAAATTCTGTCCTGGGCTCAATCTTCGTTACACACAGGCCGTTTCGGAGGTCTTTTTTTTTTCATTTGGCTGGTTATTACCTATACCCAACTTGAATACTTTAATTTCGAGATGTTTTAAGTTCTGCATGAACAATGTACACAATCGCCATGTTTGCGTTAATACACGTACATGTACATGTGTAGCTACACCGCGTGTATGGGAGACCGTCCTTACGTGAACCTAACTATTAATAGGATGTACATTTAATCAAAGAAAGATAATGCACAAACCCTATAACTGACAGTTTCAAAACCTTTTATGTGTGTGGCAGAGCTGTCACATGTGACACCGGCTGTTTAAGCAAAACCGGTGCTATGTTGGGGAAATACACGGCAGTTTTGCAACCACAGAACCAAACAAATTCACATCAAAACTCTTTACAAATTTTACATCTACATGTATTGTCCGACCCACACATAAACCATTAACTAATGTACCCTAAATATATCCAATCAGCAGGCTCCTATATATTCACCTCTCTATGAAATCTTGTGCCCAAACAGGGGGTATTCCCCTAAATCTGGGGTTGACCAGACTACTTTCGTATGAAAACGCTTTCTTGATTATATTGGAGTGAGATCGTCCGTTTTCAACCAATCGTCCTGTTCGCTACACATTACTTATATCATTACGTAAGTAGAAATCCCGTTGTTTTGATCGCGATCAAATCTATCTAGGTTTTTCTGTATGAATAATGTCATTTGGTCTGTTTTTTTCTTCTTATGATTATTATTCTTTATTTTTCCTTTTTGATTTCTTATTTCCACATAATCTTGTTCGCAGGATATCTCAGGAATCGAAATAAGTTTGTACGAACGCTCACCAACTTTGGACACGTTTATATCATGTACATAGATCTGGAAATGTACGTTCCGATTTTTTACAAAAAATGTTTCGAAGGTCAAGGTCATAGACTAAAAACAAAAAAAAAACAAATTTTTTAGAACGAAGTTTAAGCGCTCATAACTTCATTACCGTACGGTGTACATCGTTCTCGTTTTGTTATTCAGATAGATCTTGACATTGCGCGTGCTTTTCCCATGCCATGTTATCAGAGATTATGTCAAGGTCAAGAGTTCGCTACGGGGTCAAACAAAGGTCAAAAACGAAATTCAACACAGAAAAGTTTTGAAAGTTGGATATGAAAGGGCATGCCCTCAGAAATATATAATGACAAGTTTTAAGGTCATGTGATCCAAAATGGCGGAGATATAGGCCTTTGAAAAAAGGCTATTTTGGGCGTTTTCCCCGCCAAAAATATTTAAGGTTTCAGCGCCTTTAATACTTAAACACACATGCTTGATTTTTTGTATAGACATAGCATGGACGAATGTCTACAGAACTTATGCTGTTTTATTGACCTTGACATTCATTCAAGGTCACAGGGTTCAAAAAGCTTTAAATCTTTAAACGACATCTTCGTAATAAATAAGAGGTGTAGAGCGCTGAAATTTGGAGACGTTATGTACGTACATGAGTTCTTAAAATGTACTCCCGATTTTGGAGGATAACGTTCAAGGTCAAGGTCACAGACGTAAAAAACTGCTTTTTTCGAACGAACTTTAAAACGCTCATAATTTCATAACCGTTCGCTACACAACATGTACGTTTCATTCTCCATGTAGATCACGATAATTCACGTTTTTTTCTCAATACATGTTATCAGAAATTATGTCAAGGTCACGAGTTCACTAGGGGGTCAAATGAGGTCAAAACAAAGGTCAAAATGAACTTTACCATAGAAATGTTTCGAAGGGGCGCATATGAAAGAGCATGTTCTCAGGCACATAAAATGACCAAATTCAAGGTCATATGATCCAAAATGGCGGAGATATAGGACATCAAAAATCGAAATTTTAGTTTATATTGTGCCCCTACCCGAGACGTTTCAGCGCCTTAATACCTGTATGTACGGTGTTGATTTTTCATACCGCTGTTGTATGAACTTTTGTCTTCAAAAGTTATGGGTTTTAAAGGGATTATATAGAAAAATGGCGGAAATATAGCTCTCCAAATATGGCAATTTGTTCCATTTCCTTATTTTTTCAACGTAATTTGTGTGCTCGTAGGCACCTTCATAATTTAATGTAGGGTGTTGATTTTTTGTAAATGTAGACTTTAACATATTATCTGTATCGGGTTTCAATTTCAAGACAAAGCACTGAAAAATGGCGGAATTGTAGCCCTCCGAATATGGCGTTTCGTTCATTTTTTTAAAGTAAATTTTACCGTTATTTATGAATTTTCAAAGAAAATTGTTTTGAATTAGATGTGAAAGAGCATGCTCTAAGACACATAAAATGACCAAGTTCAAGGTCATATGATTCAAAATGGCGGAGATATAGGACATCGAAAATCGAAATTTTAGTTTTATATTTGTCCTTGCACGAGACGTTTCAGCT
The DNA here is from genome assembly GCF_041381155.1 of Argopecten irradians. Lineage (NCBI taxonomy): Eukaryota > Metazoa > Mollusca > Bivalvia > Pectinida > Pectinidae > Argopecten > Argopecten irradians. The sequence goes on from NC_091140.1 coordinate 44,702,998, forward strand.
CCTTTAAACCTGTATGTACAGTGTTGATTTTTTTCATACCTGTGTTGTATGAACTTTTGTTTTGAAAACAAATGAGTTGCAAGGGGTTATATAGAAAAAATGGCGGAAATATAGCTCTCCCAAAATATGGCAATTTGTGTCATTTCCTTATTTTTGTCCCGTAATTTCTGAGCTCGTAGCACCTTTATCATTTATTGTAAGGTGTTGATTGTTTGTAAATAATAGACATTGGCACATTCTCTGTACAGAGTTTATAATTTCAAAGTCATGAATTTGAAAATGGCGGAAATATAGCCCTCTGAATATGGCATTTCGTTCACTTTTTAACGTAAATTTTACCGTAATTTTTGAAATTTCAAAGAGAAATGTTTTGAATAGGATGAGAAAGAGCATGCTCTAAGGACACATAAAATGACCAATTTCAAGGTCATAAGATTCAAAATGGCGGAGATATTGGACATCAAAAATCGAAATTTTAGTTTATATTTGTCCCTGCGCGAGACGTATCAGCGCCTTTAAACCTGTATGTATGTAGTAGGGTCATATTTTATGTGAATTTATGTAATAAATAAAAGTGGTATAAAAAGTGTATTTGAAAGATGTTTCAATATTTGCAAATATATAATTTGCAGTGAATAATAATATTAGTATGTATCTCTGCCGTGCCGTGTTTTACTCGCGTGCGTAATATATCGTATATATTCGCGAGCGCTGCGTTTTGTCTATATGTGTATGTACGTACAGTATATGTTTGTGTACCCGTTAGTAGTGTTCACTGACGGACTTTTATGACGGACAGGACATGTGACTGTTACGGACATTGACGAAGTTGTTTGATTGGTCAGTGTGGTCAGTTTAACGTATTTGATATATATCTTTTTGTATTTCGGGAGATTTGAATTTCGTCCCTGTGCTTGGTTGGACGTTTCGTTTTCCCGGTCGAGAAATTCATTAATTTTGGTAAGTCTTGCTTTTCGGTTGTTCTAGTATTTGTTCTTTATCTTGGTTAATACATTATTCTATTCTCCCAGTATGAAAATGGTTTGAATGTGATTATTATAATTTAGATATTTTTAAAATATGAAATATATACGGATAAACATGTATTGTATACATGTGATCCGATTATTGTAATTGTAAAGTGAGTAAAATGTCTAAGTTATATATTTCTGAAATGAAGTAAGAATTGTGTGTATCTTTTATATTGTAGTTCAATCTGTTGTGATTGCATGGTCGTACTCATGACGTACGGAGCTAGTATACTTTGTAGTGCATACATCAATTACATTGATACACCATACGTGTTGTACATTAGTTGAGATTACATGATGTCACCAAAGGGAGATAATCCTCTAATACTAAAACTCGTACGAGTTATTCCGCATTGGTCCAAGATCTTTATAAGAAATGGAGAATTTTTGCACTTTAAAAAAACCTGAAATTCTAATGCGTTTACCTATTCATTATCAAAATTGATATTTTGAACCTAAATCTCAATCTGAATTTCCAAATTTATATCACGGTTATCAAGGAATAATTACCTGTCAGAATACATTTTTGATTTTGAAATTCAGAATCAAACAATCCAATCAGCAGCCGGGTTAAAATTTTGTCCTGGGCTTAATCTTCTATACACACGGGCCGTTTCGAAGGTCCTTTTTTCATTTAGTTTTGAATACTTTTCGAGATGTTTAAGTTCTACATGTACACGTATATATGAACAATGTACACGTGTTTGCGTAAATGCACGTACATGTGTAGCTACACCGCATACATGGGAGGCCGTCCTTACGTGACCCTAGCTGTTAATAGGACGTACATTTGAACAAACAAACAACAAAAGTAATGCACAAACCCAATAACTGAGAGGTTTAAAAAACCTTTTATGTGTGTGGCAGAGCTGTCACCTGTGACACCGGATGTTCAAACACAACCGGTTCAATTTGAGAAACTACCCGGCCGTTTTGAGATCACAGAACCTATAGAGGACCGTGTTAACGTTTGCTACTATTCAGGTTAAATGAAGTTATCAAAATTCTTTACAAATTTTACATCTACATGTATTGCCCGACCCACACATTAACCATTAACTGATGTACCTTGAGTATATCCAATCAGCAGGCTCCTATATATTCACCTCTCTGTAATAGGAGCGAGACGGGCCCAGTTTGTTTAATAACTACAAACTACACCCGGCTCACTACCTGTGTGTTTCAACCCAGGTTCGTAGGGTTTTGCTTGATTTTTGCCGGTGAAGGAAAACGAGACAAATACTTTTAACACGTAACAATATTTATTTATAATGACATATTACACGATATTTTACGCAAGACGTAGGGCCCAACAACGACGAGACTAACACTTATATTTACAATATATCCCCCGTCAACCCCTCCATGCCCCACTTACAACCCTACCACCTATACCTATAAACATGTCCCCTTCCTGCTTCCTATTACCCACCTCTATTTAAAACCTATTAGGTTCAGGAACTCAATCCTTCAGTACACCGCAATGAAATGGATAGAACACCCATATATATACCCGACTATAACAATACATGCACGATCGACCAATACGAAGACGGAACACAACACAGGCGCTCGATACAATGACATATTGTGCACAACAGCTCTACGTGTACAAGATACACCAAGTGGCCAAAGGGAGATAATCCATATCTAATACTAAACTGTAATCGTACGTGTTATTCCGCATTGGTCCAAGATCTTCATAAGAAAAGGAAACTTTTTGCACTTTAAAAAAACCTGAAATTCTAATGTGTTTACCTATTCATTATCAATATTGATATTTTGAACCTAAATCTCAATCTGAATTTCAAAATTCATATCATGGTTATCTAGGAATAATTACCTGTCAGAAAACATTTTTAATTTTGAAATTCATAATTAGCCAGCCAATCAGCGGCCGGGTTAAAATTCTGTCCTGGGCTCAATCTTCGTTACACACGGGCCGTTTCGAAGGTATTTTTACATTTAGTTTTCAATACTTTTCGGGATGGTTTTAAGTGCTACTGTAACTAGGGATGGGTTTTTTCCATCCAGCCAAGCCACCAACTACACACAAAGAGACCGGAGGGGCGATCCGAACTGTAGCTCCCGTTTATATGTATACAGTCCCAAATCGTGATCGTATAGTATTTTTAGTAATAACCACAGAGCTCACACATTCGTCACAGAATCCTCTGCCGGATCCCGTTTCCTTCCTCCACAGGTTTACAGGCCTGTATCTCAACAGGTTCGATCGTCTAGGATGTTATGCGGAAGCACTGGACAACTAATCCAAGTAACTCAACTTATAGGTAAATACAGGTACAAAATAACTATGTTATAAATATAAAAGACAAGTAGATTAAGTAATTACATAGTAAGATTCACGAATAGTGCCCGTTAAGACAGATAACAATCAAGAGATATATAAGTTGCTTGAATCAGTAACAATGAAGCCAAGATTAACTATACCCAAAACTTAAAGGCCCTAATTAGCCGTTTTAAGTCCTGTTGTGATTACCACGTATCCCTTAACACAGCCAAACACCCTACCCGAGCCCAACTAAACCACACTATCGAAGTTGTATCATATACTCTAGAGAGAATATAAAAACCAACGGTGTATACAGATACCTTAGGAATGCATAAGCCCTAAGCCCCTGACAACCCCCAAATTATACACAAACCCTAACTTTAGGCTATAGATACACTCTAAGGTAAAGAACCCCCACTGCAGTCCTAGCTCAGAAACGCCCGCAAGTGTTGCACTGTTGACAGTGCACCGACGTGGCTCTGCTCCTCTACCTATTCCCTACTTCCAAGACCAAAGATCATTCCTTTATGAAGCAGCCCCCTATTATAACAACCTCATCAACCCATAACCCTACCCCAAAGTGACCACTGATTGTGTCAATGTCCGGACAGAGCACCATATTTAGGTGAAACCGATTGCTTCAACAACCCACCTACACACTAAATATAACTTTCCGCTTAAAACAGGACAAGGCTCAACTGAGACTGATAAACCACCCTCCCACGTGTACCACACGTGTACTCCGGCCAGCGGTCCATCATCGGGGTGATTCATGAGGACAACTAGGTTGATGAATGTGACTGCTAAACAGCAAACACACACCCTAGATAAGACCTGTTCTCTAAGGTGTTCCCCTGAATTTGGGTCCAAGATACATAAACAGATCACTGGAAATGAAGACTTAGAAGAGTACAATAACAAATCATACATACTGTGAGAAAATAAATGGCAACAATGATAGAAACCCCGTTCTTTATCACACTACATATACACGGTATATATGAACAATGTACACGTTGTTTTGCGTAAATACACGTAACATGTGTAACTACACCGCATACATGGGAGGCCGTCCTTACGTGACCCTAGCTGTTAATAGGACGTACATTTTGACAAACAAACATTAAAAGTAATGCACAAACACAATAACTGACAGGTTTAAAAACCTCTTTATATGTGTGTGGCAGAGCCGTCACCTGAGACACCGGATGTTCCAAGACACAACCGGTGCTATTTGAGAAACTATCCGGCGCGTTTTGAGATCACAGAACCAAATAAATTCCCATAGAGGACCGTGTTAACGTTTGCTACTATTCAGGTTAATTGAAGTTAGCAAAATTCTTTACAAAATTTACATCTACATGTATTGTTCCGACCCACACATAAAATATCCAATATCAGCATGGCTCCTATATATATTCACCTCTCTATGAAATCTTCTGCCCAAAGGGGGATTCCCCCTAAATCTGTTTTTCGGTTGGACCAGACTACTTTCGTAAGAAACGCTTTTCTGATTAATATTGAGTGAGATGTCCGTTTGTTAAAGCAATCGTCTGTTCGCTAAACATTACTTAATTATCTACATAGGTGGAAATTCCCGTAGTTTTGATCGCATCTACGTTAATTTTTTAGGATTATCCATTGAGGATGGAAATCCCTATGTTATTGATCTGCATTCACTTATTATTATAGGGATTTCCATTGAGTGATGGAAATCCCTATTGTTATTGTTCTGTTTTTTTCTTCTTATTCTTATTAGGGATTTCCATTGAGGATGGAAATCCCTATTGTTATTTGTTCTGTTTTTTTCTTCTTATTATTATTATTCTTTATTTTCTTTTTTTTATTCTTATTTCCACAAATCTTGTTCGCAGGATATCTCAGGAACGGAATAAGGTACGACGCTCAACTTTTGACATGTTATGAATGTACATAAGATCTGGAAATGTACGTTCGATTTTTTACAAAAATGTTCAAGGTCAAGGTCACAGACGTAAAAAAACAATTTTTTTGGAACGAAGTTTTAAGCGCTCATAACTTCATTACCGTACGGTGTACATCGTTCACGTTTTGTTATTCAGATAGATCTTGACATTGCGCGTGCTTTTCCCATGCCATGTTATCAGAGATTATGTCAAGGTCAAGAGTTCGCTACGGGGTCAAAAACAAAGGTCAAAAACGAAATTTACCACAGAAAAAGTTTTGAAAGTTGGAATATGAAAGGTCATGCCCTCAGAAATATATAATGACAAGTTTTAAGGTCATGAGATCCAAAATGGCGGAGATATAGGCCTTTGAAAAAAAGGCTATTTTGGCGTTTTCCCCCGCCAAAAATATTAAAGGTTTCAGCGCCTTTAATACTTAACATACATGCTTGATTTTTTGTATAGACATAGCATGGACGAATGTCTACAGAACTTATGCTCGTTTTATTGACCTTGACATTCATTCAAGGTCACAGGGTTCAAAAAGCTTTAAATCTTTAAACGACTTCTTCTTTATAAATAAGAGGTGTAGAGCGCTGTAATTTGGAGACGTTATATGTACGTACATGAGTTCTTAAAATGTACGCTCGATTTTGGAGGATAACGTTCAAGGTCAAGGTCACAGACGTAAAACACTGCTTTTTTCGAACGAACTTTAAAACGCTCATAATTTCATAACCGTACGCTACACAACATGTACGTTTCATTCTCCATGTAGATCACGATAATTCACGTTTTTTTTCTCATTACATGTTATCAGAAATTATGTCAAGGTCACGAGTTCACTAGGGGGTCAAATGAGGTCAAACAAAGGTCAAAAATGAACTTTACCATAGAAATGGTTTCGAAGGGCGCATATGAAAGAGCATGTTCTCAGGCACATAAAATGACCAAATTCAAGGTCATATGATCCAAAATGGCGGAGATATAGGACATCAAAAATCGAAATTTTAGTTTATATTTGCCCCTGCCCGAGACGTTTCAGCGCCTTAATACCTGTATGTACGGTGTTGATTTTTCATACGGCTGTTGTATGAACTTTTGTCTTCAAAAGTTATGGGTTTTTAAGGGATTATATAGAAAAATGGCGGAAATATAGCTCTCCAAATATGGCAATTTGTTCCTTTTTCTTATTTTTGTCAACGTTAATTTGTGTGCTCGTAGCGCCTTTATAATTTAATGTAGGGTGTTGATTTTTTGTAAATGTAGACTTTAACATATTGTCTGTATCAGGGTTTTAATTTCAAAGACAAAGAACTGAAAATGGCGGAAATGTAGCCCTCCGAATATGGCGTTTCGTTCATTTTTTTAAGTAAATTTTACCGTTATTTATGAATTTTCAAAGAGAAATGTTTTGAATTGGATGTGAAAGAGCATGCTTAAGACACATAAAATGACCGATTTCAAGGTCATAAGATTCAAAATGGCGGAGATATAGGGACATCGAAAATCGAAATTTTAGTTTTTATTTGTCCCTGCCCGAGACGTTTCAGCGCCTTTAATACCTGTATGTACAGTGTTGATTTTTTCATACCTGTGTTGTATGAACTTTTGTCTTCAAAAGTTATTTATTTTTAAGGGGTTATATAGAAAATGGCGGAATATATAGCTCTCCAAAATATGGCAATTTGTTTCATTTTCTTATTTTTGTCCGTTATTTGTGAGCTCGTAGGGCCTTTATCATCTCATATAGGGTGTTGATTTTTTGTAAATGTAAGCTTTAGCCTATTGTCTGTACAGGTTTTTAATTTCAAAGACATGAATTTGAAAATGGCGGAAATATAGACCTCCGAATATGGCGTTTCGTTCATTTTTTAACGTAAATTTTAGGGTAATTCATGAAAATTCAAAGGTGAAATGTTTTGAATTGGATGTGAAAGATCATGCTTTCAGACACATAAAATGACCAAGTTCAAGGTCATAAGATTCAAAATGGCGGAGATATAGGACATCGAAAATCGAAATTTTAGTTTTTATTTGTCCTTGCACGAGACGTTTCAGCGCCTTTTAAACCTGTATGTACAGTGTTGATTTTTAATACCTGTGTTGTATGAACTTTTGTCTTCAAAAGTTATTTATTTTTAAGGGGTTATATAGAAAAATGGGCGGAAATATAGCTCTCCAAATATGGCAATTTGTTTCATTTTTCTTATTTTTTTTCCGTTATTTGTGAGCTCGTAGGGCCTTTATCATCTCATGTTGAGTGTTGAATTTTTGTATAATGTAGCTTTAGCCTATTGTCTGTACAGGTTTTTAATTTCAAAGACATGAATTTGAAAATGGCGGAAATATAGACCTCCGAATATGGCGTTTCGTTCATTTTTTAACGTAAATTTTAGGGTAATTCATGAAAATTCAAAGGTGAAATGTTTTGAATTGGATGTGAAAAGATCATGCTTTCAGACACATAAAATGACCAATTTCAATGTCATATGATTCAAAATGGCGGAGGTATAGAACTTTCAGCGATTTTGAGTTGTGATTACATGATGTGGCATGTGGCCAAAGGGAGATAATCGGTATCTAATACTAAAACTCTAATCGTACGTGTTATTACGCATTGGTCCAAGATCTTTATAAGAAATGGAGAATTTTTGCACTTTATAAAAAACCTGAAATTCTAATGCGTTTACCTATTCATTATCAAAATTGATATTTTGAACCTAAATCTCAATCGGAATTTCCAAATTTATATTCACGGTTATCAAGGAATAATTACCTGTCAGAAAACATTTTTAATTTGAAATTCATAATTAGCCAGCCAATCAGCGGCTGGGTTAAAATTCTGTCCTGGGCTCAATCTTCGTACACAAGGGCCGTTTCGAATGTATTTTTACATCTAGTTTTCAATACTTTTCGGGATGTTTTAAGTGCTACTGTAATAGGGAGGGTTTTCCACAAGAGGACAGGAGGGGCGATCCGACTGTATCTCCCGTTATATGTATAAGTCCAAATCGTGATCGTATAGTATTTTTAGTTTATACAGAGTCACGGTCACAATTCCGGATCCTGTTTCCTCCACAGGTTACAGGCCTGTATCTCAACAGGTTCGATCTCTAGGATGTAGCGGAAGCACTGACACTAATCCAATAACTCAACTAGGTAAATACAGGTACAAATAACTATTTATTATATAAAAGACAAGTAGATTAAGTATTACATAGATGATTCACACAATAGTGCCCGTTAAGACAGATAACAATAAGAGATATATAAGTGCCGAAGCAGTTACAATGTATCCAAGATTAACTATAGCCAAACTTTAGGCCTAATTAGCTCAGTCCTGTGTGATTACCACGTTCCCTAAACAAAGCCTAACACTCCTACGGAGCCAACTAGCTCTGCTCCCTACCTATTCCTAAGTCAAGACCAAAGCTTCCTTAGAAGCAGCCCCTTTTATAACAACTCATCAACCCAGTACCCCAAAGTGGACCACTGATTGGTCAATGTCCGGATGTCCGGACAGAGCACCATATTTAGGTGAAACCGCTGCTACAACAACCCACCTACACACTAAATATAACTTCCGCTTAAAAAACAGACAAGACTCAACTGACTGATAAACACCTCCAAGTGTACCACACGTGTACTCCGGCCAGCGGTCATCATCGGGATGATCATGAGGACAACTAGGTTGATGAATGTGACTGCTAAACAGCAAAACACACCCTAGATAAGACTGTTCTCACGGTGTTCCCCCTGAATTTGGGTCAAATATACATAAACAGATCACTGAAGTGAAGACTTAGAAGAGTGCAATAACAAATTTACATACTGTAGAAAATAAATGCAACAATGATAGAAACCCGTTTCTATCACACTACATATACACGTATATATGAACAATGTACACGTGTTTGCGCGTAATATACACGTACATGTGTAACTACACCGCATACATGGGATGCCGTCCTTACGTGACCCTAGCTGTTAATAGGACGTACATTTGAACATAACAAACAATAAAAGTAATGCTCAAACGCCAATAACTGACAGGTTTAAAAAACCTTTTATGTGTGTGGCAGAGCCGTCATCTGTGACACCGGATGTTCAAATCCACAACCGGTGCTATTTTGATGAAACTACCCGGCCGTTTTGAGATATCACAGATACCAAATAAATTCCCATAGAGGACCGTGTTAACGTTTGCTACTATTCAGGTTAAATGAAGTTATCAAAATTCTTTACAAATTTTACATCTACATGTATTGTCCGACCCACACATAAACCATTAAAACTGGTGTACCCTGAAATATATCCAATCAGCAGGCTCTATATATTCACCTCTCTATGAAATCTTGTGCCCAAAGGGGGATTCCCCCTAAATCTGTTTTTCGGTTGAACCAGACTACTTTCGTAAGAAACGCTTTCTGATTAATATTGAGTGAGATCGTTCCGTTCGTTCAAGCAAATCGAAAATCGTTTTGTTCGCGATAACAAATTACTTATATCATTTACATAGGTGGAAATCCCGTGTTTTGATCGCGATCAAATCTAGTTTCTTATTCTTTATTTTTCTTTTTTTATTCATTATTTCCACAAATCTTGTTAGCAGGATATCTCACGAACGAAATAAGGTACGACGCTCAAACTTTGGACACGTGATGTAGGTACATAAGTGCTTGAAACGTACGTTCGATTTTTTACAAAAGGTTCAAGGTCAAGGTCATTAGGACGTAAAAAAACAATTTTTTTTGGAACGAAGTTTTAAGCGCTCATAACTTCATTACTGTACGGTGTACATCGTTCACGTTTTGTTATTCAGATAGATCGTTGACATTGCGCGTGCTTTTCCCATGCCATGTTATCAGAGATTATGTCAAGGTCAAGAGTTCGCTACGGGGTCAAACAAAGGTCAAAAACGAAATTCAACACAGAAAAGTTTTGAAAGTTGGATATGAAAGGGCATGTGCCCTCAGAAATATATAATGACAAGTTTTAAGGTCATGTGATCCAAAATGGCGGAGATATAGGCCTTTGAAAAAAGGCTATTTTGGCGTTTTCCCGCCAAAAATTTTTAAGGTTTCAGCGCCTTTAATACTTAACACACATGCTTGATTTTTTGTATAGACATAGCATGGACGAATGTCTACAGAAACTTATGCTGTTTTATTGACCTTGACATTCATTCAAGGTCTCAGGGTTCAAAAAGCTTTAAATCTTTAAACGACTTCTTCGTATATAAATAAGAGGTGTAGAGCGCGATGAAATTTGGAGACGTTATGTCGTACATGAGTTCTTAAAATGTATTCTCGATTTTGGAGGATAAAACGTTCAAGGTCAAGGTCTCAGACGTAAAAAAACTGCTTTTTTCGAACGAACTTTAAACGCTCATAATTTCATAACCGTACGCTACACAACATGTACGTTTCATTCTCTCCATGTAGATCACGATAATTCACGTTTTTTTTCTCATTACATGTTATCAGAAATTCATGTCAAGGTCACGAGTTCACTAGGGGGTCAAATGAGGTCAAACAAAGGTCAAAAATGAACTTTACCATAGAAATGTTTCGAAGGGCGCATATGAAAGAGCATGTTCTCAGGCACATAAAATGACCAAATTCAAGGTCATATGATCCAAAATGGCGGAGATATAGGACATCAAAAATCGAAATTTTAGTTTATATTTGCCCTGCCCGAGACGTTTCAGCGCCTTAATACCTGTATGTACGGTGTTGATTTTTCATACCGCTGTTGTATGAACTTTTGTCTTCAAAAGTTATGGGTTTTAAAGGGATTATATAGAAAAATGGCGGAAATATAGCTCTCCAAATATGGCAATTTGTTCCATTTCCTTATTTTTCAACGTAATTTGTGTGCTCGTTAGCGCCTTCATAATTTAATGTAGGTTGTTGATTTTTTGTAAATGTAGACTTTAACATATTATCTGTATCGGGTTTCAATTTCAAAGACAAAGCACTGAAAATGGCGGAAATGTAGCCCTCCGAATATGGCGTTTCGTTCATTTTTTTAAAGTAAATTTTACCGTTATTTATGAATTTTCAAAGAAAAATTGTTTTGAATTAGATGTGAAAGAGCATGCTCTAAGACTACATAAAATGACCAATTTCAAAGGTCATATAGATTCAAAATGGCGGAGATATAGGACATCAAAAATCGAAATTTTAGGTTTATTATTTGTCCCTGCGCGAGACGTTTTCAGCGCCTTTAAACCTGTATGTACAGTCTTGATTTTTCGTACCTGTGTTGTATGAACTTTTGTTTTGAAAACAAATGAGTTGCAAGGGGTTATATAGAAAAATGGCGGAAATATAGCTCTCCAAATATGGCAATTTGTGTCATTTCCTTATTTTTTTGTCCGTAATTTCTGAGCTCGTAGCACCTTTTTCATTTATTGTAAGGTGTTGATTGTTTGTAAATATAGACATTGGCACATTCTCTGTACAGGGACTTTTAATTGCAAAGTCATGAATTTGAAAATGGCGGAAATATAGCCCTCTGAATATGGCATTTCGTTCACTTTTTAACGTAAATTTTACCGTAATTTTTGAAATTTCAAAGAGAAATGTTTTGAATAGGATGTGAAAGAGCATGCTCTAAGACACATAAAATGACCAATTTCAAGGTCATAAGATTCAAAATGGCGGAGATATAGGACATCAAAAATCGAAATTTTAGTTATATTTTGTCCTGCGCGAGACGTAATTAGCGCCTTTAAACCTGTATGAATTAATGTTGATTTTTCATACCTATGTTGTATAAACTTTTTGTCTTCAAAAGTTATGGATTTTAAAGGGGTTATATAGAAAAAATGGCGGAAATATAGCTCCTCAAAATATGTCAATTTGTTCCATTTCCTTATTTTTTACGTAATTTGTGAGCTCGTAGAGCCTTTTTCATTTAATTTAGGGTGTTGATTTTATGTGAATGTAGACATTGGCATATTGCCTGTTACAGGGTTATAATTTCAAAATCACGAATTAGAAAATGGCGGAAATACAGCCCTCCGAATATAGCGTTTCGTTCACTTTTTTAACGTAAATTTTACCGTAATTTAAGAATTTTCAAGATAAAGGTTTTAAATCGAATGTGAAAGGGCACGCTCTCAGACACATATATTGACCAATTTCAATGTCATATGATTCAAAATGGCGGAGGTATAGAACATCAATTGTCCTTTCAGCGATTTTGTACAGTAGTTAGTTGAGATTACATGATGTCACCAAAGGGAGATAATCCTCTAATACCTAAAACTCGTACGAGTTATTCTGCATTGGTCCAAGATCTTTATAAGAAATGGAGAATTTTTGCACTTTAAAAAAACCTGAAATTCTAATGTGTTTACCTATTCATTATCAAAATTGATATTTTGAACCTAAATCTCAATCTGAATTTCCAAATTTATATCACGGTTATCAAGGAATAATTACCTGTCAGAAAACATTTTTAATTTTGAAATTCATAATTAGCCAGCCAATCAGCAGCCGGGTTAAAATTCTGTCCTGGGCTCAATCTTCTATACACACGGGCCGTTTCGAAGGTCTTTTTTCATTTAGTTTTCAATACTTTTCGGGATGTTTTAAGTTCTACATGTACACGTATATATGAACAATGTACACATGTTTGCGTAAAATGCACGTACATGTGTAGCTACACCGCATACATGGGAGGCCGTCCTTACGTGACCCTAGCTGTTAATAGGACGTACATTTGAACAAACAAACAACAAAAGTAATGCACAAACCCAATAACTGACAGGTTTAAATACCTTTTATGTGTGTGGCAGAGCTGTCACCTGTGACACCGGATGTTCAAACACAACCGGTTCTATTTGAGAAACTACCCGGCCGTTTTGAGATCACAGAACCTATAGAGGACCGTGTGTAACGTTTGCTACTATTCAGGTTAAATGAAGTTATCGAAATTCTTTACAAATTTTACATCTACATGTATTGCCCGAACCACACATTAACCATTAACTGATGTACCCCGAGTATTCACCTCTCTGTAATAGGAGCGAGACGGGCACAGTTTGTTAATAACTACAAACTACACCCGGCTCCCTACCTGTGTGTTTCAACCCAGGTTCGTTAGGGTTTTGCTTGATTTTTGCCGGTGAAGGAAAACGAGACAAATACTTTTAACACGTAAACAATATTTATTTATAATGGACATATTACACGATGTTTTATACAAGACGTAGGGCCCAACAACGACGAGACTAACACATATATTTACAATATATCCCCGTCAACAACCATCTATGCACCCCACTTACCAACCCTACCACCCTATACCTATAACATTGCTCCCTTCCTGATTCCTATTACCCACCTCTATTTAAAACCTATTAGGTTCAGGAACTCAATCCTTCAGTACACCGCAATGAAATGGATACAACACCCATTGTATATTACCGACTATAAACAACTCATGCACGATCGACCAATACGAAGACGGGAACACAACACAGGCGCTCGATACAATAACATATTGTGCACGACAGCTCTACGTGTACAAGATACACACGCACTCTTACAGCTACATGTAGCACGGGACCACGACACTATATATGACTCCCATAAAGCACAAACCTATATTTACAAGCCCTTGTACATCTTCTATGTAATCTTCTGCCCAAGGGGGATTCCCCTTAATCTGGGTTTTTCAGTTGGACCAGACTACTTTCGTAAAGAAAACGCTTTCTGATAAATATTGAGTGACATCCGCCGTTCGTTCAAGCAATCGTCCGTTCGCTAATATTACTTATATCATTACACATGGTGGAAATCCCGTGTTTTTGATCGCGATCAAATCTAGTGATAACATTAATATTATGAACAATAGACATTAAAAATGGAAATTATTTAAAGGCCTTTTATTTATAGCATATGCTTTTTCAAATCAAGATATATCATGGTATTTAAGTCTTTGATTGTAACAATAAGTATTGGTTTTTTTAAACTTAAATGCAAATAGAATGTCTTTCTATCTCAGCATGCAGTACATGTATGATGTTGGAGCTAGTATTTCAATTTCCAAATATTTTTTTTTTATTGACAAAGATGGTGAATGGCAATACAATGGGACGTTAGGCATAACCTGTCTTAGCCTTCTTATATAGGTGGTACAACATGAAACATATATACATGTATATATGTACGAACATATATACAAAGTGATGTTTATAAAAGGATAAGGGGAGATAACTCAGTATTAATTACTGTAACTCTTGTGTATAGAAACAAGTTATAAAACATAGTCTGATTCCCTTTCTGTGATCAGACTTACTTCTATTATTTATATAGGGATTGGATTTCGTTTTTATGTTAACCATGCTTGTATGGAGCAATTCCTCTAAGAATATATTCTATGGGGGCGCTATATTCTTAGAGGAATTGCTCCATACAAGCATGGTTATCATAAAAACGAAATCCAATCCCTATATTTACACTCACACGACTTTTTATTAATATTTTATGCAATAAAATTGTCATTTGAAAGTGACGTAATTATTCAATAAAAGTCGGTCAAAAGTGGGAGGAGCTTACTCAATTGAACAGCGAATGATGACGCTTCACGTAAGGTAGAATTATTCATCCGCGACGACAAAAAAAAATCAATATTTTAGTCAAGGACGTATATGAGAAGGATAAGTCACACTGGGTTTTGGGGAAGTTCAAGGCAGGCGCTTTTGTGTTTGTGCACTGACCGTGACGTTGGGCGATGACTGATTTTCCTTTGATATCCGCCGGCGCAGCCTTTGATGTAGCTTGCGGGTGCGAGGGTTACCGTCTTACTTTCTGAAGCGGGGCCGTCATTTCATGAGCTGTCGATTATTTTTAACGAAAATTTAAGACATATCCTCTAAATATTCCGTCTTTAAAGCAAGTAATATACGTCGTGAAATTTAATAAACTTTACAATGGTGTTTCGTTTGACTCGATAAGACAAGTATTTGTTGAGAAAAACGGTTTTTATTCCCGGTTCATAGGCGTCTCGCGTGGTGTTTAGTAATGTAAAGAGACAGTCACGAATCCTTCTCACTTATAAATCCTTGATTTTAGTGTAAAATAAACATGACAAACAAAGTAAATTTCAGAGATAATTTTATTTAATCAGGTCAGAACTTTAAATAGGTATTCAATTTTGCTTAAAGTTCATATATAGTGTAATAACATAAAGTATTTGTTCACGGCCACATGTGTGAACTCGGTGACCGTTATTGTGCAGCTAGGCGAGGCTGACGCACGCTTACACACTGGAGTTTTCCGAAGTTGTCAAAACACCAGTGTTCAAGTAGCTAAATTTGTTTGAGATTGTCGTCTGACTTGACGATATTACATCCTTCGGAGCAATGTGATTATATAATCTACGCTTAGATCCATCGCCATCTATGGAACAACTTCACTTGTATGTATTTGTGGTGACGCGTAACTGTCAACACGTGGATTACTAGCGGTGCTTGTTTTATAATACACATAATTAAATTCTCAAAGAACAAAGACAAGAGGATATGTTTATAACTGACCTCAGCTCTATCAGAGGGTCTCACGCCCGTCCACCCCAAAGACTCGATCGTAGGACGAACATAGGCACATGGGTAATGTTTACATTTGACACCCATCATTTTTAACAAAAATGAAAGCACGTTGGCCCGGTCGGGATATTTTTCCTTTTCCTAATACAATTGTTAATTTAAAAATTGTTTGAATCATATATAAATATAAAACATGTATATATTGTTTAGATTTTCCAAAATTCTATGAAAAACAACAATATACACGTAATGTTGCGTCAAAATGTAAACAAAGCCATGTGTTTTTTTGTTTTTTTTTTAAAGTAGTCCTTTTACGTTGCACAGAACATTTTCATACGCAAGTTCAAAGTTCAATGTTACCATGCAGTTATGGTAAACAAAATCGGCTAGTATTAGAGTATAGTGACCAAGCCTAGCAAGTGTAAATATACATGTGTATATTCTAAATTTTCATAACATTTGAATGAATTCTATTCATATTCATATCTCATTGAATTTTAGCGTATATATATTCTATTCAAACTTACCTGTTTAGGTATTGAAGGGGTTCACCACTTATTTCACCACTCCGTACAAGAGGGGTCACTCTATAATAACAGTTATATTCCAATAATTAAAGGGAGCAAATTACAATTCAATGCAAAAGTCATTAAATACAATGCATGTACAATGTAACAGGCTTTTCTAAAATTGAATGTGATTCAATATATCATTATAATTTACATGATCAGCCTTTTGTCTAGAACTATGTATATACTCAAATCACTCTTACAGTAGTGTGTTTACCTTATAAGGCGCATGCTCTTGTCTAAAAAACAATTCCATCAACTCCTCAATGGGTATGTATTGCATTGTTTAACTTACATGATATAGGCTCGGGTATTGGTCCGGTGTACATTTACATATTGTACCTGTTTAATCGTATTTAATCGTATTGCTATCCTATTTGGAATACCAAAGGTATCAACAAAAAATACTTATCAATGTCATGGAATTTGTCAGTATTTTTTGCTATTTGCTTCATAAGGAATGCAGCAAACAATATTCATGCAATATTTTGCTGATGGTGATTGTAACAGAAAGTCTCACAAATTTTGTCCCTTTAAATTTAAAGTATATAATTAGCAGCAGTTAAAATTACTTACAAATGTATTGCACAATGATTGTAAAATAAATTAGTTTTGTATATTACATATTATTGTCAGTATTTTTGATTGGGAATTGTTGACAATGATCTTTAAAAAAGATCGAAAATTAATCTCATGTCTATATATAGCTTACTGTCTTTCTGCTCTGCGACAAATGGTCCTTGCCAGATGGAGAGAAGCTGAAGACTTGCCCCCAGACTGTAATTAACACATATAATATATTTTCACATTTATACAAAAACATTTGAGGTTTTTTTTTTAACCTTAACTTCAATATAATTGGTTTTATACTATTACTTACTTGACCTTAATTAATATGTTTGCAAAATTATACAATACAGTGTATGTGTATAATCTGTCTATTTTGGAAATTCACTGAAGAAAACCTTTACTAAGAGTGTTGTGTTTTCTTTTGCTGATAATTTGTAAAGTATATTCACATTACAGATATCTGTTAAATTACACTTTCAGAAAAAAAAAAAAAAATTTTTTTTTTTAATAAGTTTAATTACTTACAGGGATGATAAAATTTTCTAAGGGAGGTAACTCTGCTGTGTAATCATCAATCAACCTTTCCAGATCTGTCACATGCTTGTTAACTAAAATGTGTCATCTTCTGAAAAATAAAAAATAAATTATAATGATAGGTTTTCACGTAACAACATACATATTTAGCATACATTTGCAATAAAAATAATAAGTGAATAAGATAATTTCATAGGACATAATTGATAAAGTTAAAGTTGCTGGGAGTATTAGAAAGAAATTTTGCAATTTTAGGTTTTTACGATGGACCATCCCTTCTGTTTCCTCTCAAGGATTTTGTTCATTTTATTGATATTTTGATTTTAGGGTATACCCTGATCACAAAAACTGCATAAAAATCATATGTCACTGGGTTAATTTTTCTTCCATGGTTGCTTAAATAACATGTATATGCACTAATGACTTAATATTCCGGATTTTAAGGATTTTTTAACAAATAATATTCCTCCCTGTAACATCCCTTAAACATATAAATAATATGCCTTAAACATGTTCATACTTTCAGTAGGTGATATATAATTCATAACTATATCCAATAAGCTGGGTTTTGCACAATAAAACAAAATATTGTTATTTTAAAATTAAATCCGGACCCAATTTTAGTGAAAAATTGCATCAAAATAGTCATGTTTTATTTTTCCTAAAAAATGATCTCAAGAAAAAGCGATTTTTTAGAATTTCCATGAAGATCAGCTTATTTGCAATCAGAAAAGCCAATAAAAAGTATACCTCACCGCATTATGTTTCAAAATATGACCGATTTCCTTCCTAATACCCCTTAAATTTTGGCCTGAAAATGTTAAAAAATAGGCAAACCGCAGCACTTTTCAATGTTTTATGTTATTCATTTACCCTTGTTAGTTTTCTATATTTATTATATTATTGGAGCATACCAGATAACACAATAATTACATATCTTGATGATTTCATTTATTTGTTATATAAAATATAACAAACCAGTTTGCAAGCTACATCTAAGCCTGACCTCAAACTTTCAAAAAGAGTCTAATTCAGCAGGAAATATATGAGCTTTTTCTGAGACAAATAATTTGCTCTGTGTGATACTGTATTAAAATGGATTATTTCTCGTTATAGCTTTTTTAAAACCTATAAGTAAAGATTTTAACAAAAAATAAAATGAAAATATTTTCCAGCAATTTTATTTCCGTATTTGTCCGGACGAAAGTTAGTATACCAGTATCTTATGAAGAGTGCCTATTGAAGCTAGATACTCAAATGTTTCCATTCAAAACACCACTAACTTCCTTCAGCATCCATATACTGTGTAGATTATTTCTATTATGCAAAAAGATAGGTATACAATTCTAATGATATTCATTTGTTACTACTGACGTGAAGTTTTTCATTTTGGGTCCCCGTAAATCCATGTGTAGGCCTATTCCATCTGATTGTTTAGCGACTATAGTAATGCCTGAATTTTAATTCATGCATGAATCTTCAAAATTATACTATATTTACCAATTGTCACAACTTTAGATTGATGCACTTCAATGGTAAACACTCAAAAAGGTTCTAGACCAAATACTTGCTCGAATGCCGATTTCAGAAGCGAGTTGTTATAGATGGGTACGGAGAGAAATAAAATACGTTTGCCGGGATCTGGATAGCGATGTTACAAACGTATGACGTCACAGAAGGACGGTCTACGTTAAGTATATGCAGTATTTAAGGTCCACTAAGTAAAGTTACCGGGATAGTTTTTCATTGAAAATTGGTTTATCACCTACAAGATATTACCAATTGTCAGTGTTGTCTCATAGGACGATTATGGATTGATGCTATGTATTAGCATTTAAAATGCCTCAAAATTTGACATGTACATGTACATACTTAAAATGTGAGTCTCTGGCAGATGATAGAGGTGTGGCAACACATGATCCAACATCCTGGAGCACACACTGGATCGTGTACAAGTCAATTACAGAAAAAACATTAGTGTGTGTGACTGGTGGCTCAAAGTGAAAGGAAGGTAATTCAAATTTCCATTTGAAGTATGCTACAGAGGTTTATTAGAAAGGATATTATAGCGAAGGTTTTCTAGAAAATAAGGAGTAAAAAACCATTATGATTGTGTGTTTCCTAGAATTCAATTTCTAAAGCTCCAATCATAAAGGCTAATCATGGTACTTATATAAACAATTAGTATATACAGAAATAAATATTTCACTTACTTTGTTCTAACTCTGACAATATGGGTAAATTAGCCTCTTTACAGAACTCAGCAGCAGCCAATCTGAAATTAAATTCATAAACAATAGCTGTGTACCCCTTCTTTGACATTTGTTATAAAAGTGTTAGAATCTTAACTTTCTGATTCTAAACCAACAATATCCAATTTAAGGGTGTAAATTTGTAATAATTTAAAAACTTGGTCCCAAAAAATGAAATTGATCAAAATTAAAATGTAAAAATGACATATCGTTCACATAAAATATTCAAGTAATATAATTACATTTTTGGTAGTTAAATATTTGGAATAAGTCCGGTAGGTTCCTTTTGATTAATTTCCTTTACTGCAAATCAACTTTCTTTTCATGCAATTTACTTTCAAAGATTTTGTGATCTATGCAAATTCACGAAAGTCTATCTCTGTGCTTTTAACATCTACTACATGTATATAGTATAGTATATTAATCAGGATTTTATTCAAATTTTAAATTTGCCAATATTACTATTCACAAACTTGTTTTGAAATAGGATTCACAAAATAAATTTAGCAGCTGCAAAAGAAAGTTTAGAGTAATTGAGAGCATGGGGACCTATGCTTACCCAATGGCACAAGAAAGCTCATCTGTGGACCCTAAGGCTTCAAATATTATATCACTTTTTGGTCGTCGTTCCCCTGTGTAGGTCGATGATGAACCTTAGAAAACAATTATAAAGAAAAATTAAACAAATGAGTTAATTGTAATAAAAAAATAATATCACGCATCTCATGTAGCCCATGTTGTGGTCTATAATAACGATTCACATTTTCAGTTTTTATTTGTAAATTGTAAAATGATTTCTTTAGGTATATTCAAAAACATGCATACATGTACATGTGCATCAGGCATAATAACCGAGAATTTTACAGTGCATGCTATCTGTGTTGTAACTAATGTTTTATAGGGCGCATCATACATGTTTGTCTGTCCTTTTAAATGATTTCAACAGCTTTATTCATCAAACCTGACGGATTTCAATAGATTACTGATATCACAAGAACAACAAAAATCATGTCAAAATGTTTGCCAGGTTATTACACATATAACTCAAGTTCTACATAAAACTTGATATAATCCAGGAGTTATGGTGACATTTCCATTCCAGGTAAACTGCTGTAAGTTACTGAACATTATTGTAACTCTGGAATATCAAGGATGGCGTTAAATGCCCCTAATTGTCTATCAGAAATTCATATTACCTTTATCTCCTGTTTTTGTGTAAATCTTTGGAAATTTTTGTCCTTCACTTTTCTGAGCTCTGAGAAATACACCAAATTAATATGAATATTCATCATTACATGTAGAAATATTTTTATTGAAAGAAAACTGCATATGGTCACCTGTGTACACATATTCCATTAATCGAAAACACTAAACAAAATATAATTGTCAATTACTGACTGAATAGTACTCCAATAAAAAAACCCAATTGGCATCATACAACGTTAGCGAGAATTATAATCATAGCTGTGCATGAACCAGTTTCATCATACGCATGTTCTTTTTGTGGAATTCCTTTACATACATGCCATAACTTTTCTAGAGGTGGTAAGGGAGATTGATAGCCATTTTAAGGGATTTTGGTCTCAAATATGGGGGGGTATACATGCGACATATATGAATAAATTAATATATCTGCTTTTTTAATGATGTAATTCTTTGCAAAATAAACACAAACACATAATTTCATGTTCTATAACAATTTTTGCTTCATTTAGGTATCATTTTTCACATTGCATTTTGCTTTCTTTGCTTTATTGGTATACAGCATTAGTCAGTGTAGCTGAAACAAGTCCTGCATTCATATTAAAATTTACTGAAATATTTAGAATGGTGTGGTATTTACACCCAGTGCCTGGAGCAAGTTTTGCTTGTTCAAAATATTAGACAGGGCTTTTTAATATATCTTTCACAATAATGGATAATTAAAGATTGATAAAGTTCTTAAATTTACAACCACTATGTAAATAAAAAAAAAAAAAAAAAAAAAAAACAGAATTGTTACAGTTGTATTCAAATCATGATTTAATCTTAGAGAGAAAAAAAAAGTAAATTTCTTTTTAATTTGATTTATTTAAATTCAGTTACTAATGATAATTTTTATTATTTATATATTTTTTTCTAAAAATAAATTCGCACAGAAATTCTAAAAAAAATAATATCTTTTCCATTTTTAAAAACGTGGTTATTAGGAATTCAGGAAATTCTATAAAATCAGGATCACCTATTACAATTGCCCAAAATGGCGGTCATTACGATTGCAAAGTTTGTGTGACATCCAACAGATCTAGATAGACCTATTTAATATTAAAAACGTGAGTAAATCATTTACAGTTGTAAGCAGTATTTGTTTTGTAGTAATGCTCACTAGCTGTAGTCTTAAAATTTATTGAAAGGCCAGCTGTTTGTTTTCTAGGCGGCCGATCGGCTGCTTGACTTCAGTTTACGTAATACACAGACGTGAGTGAAAGTGACACCACAGGCCAAGGGGGTCTTCCCCGAACACCAACTCTGGGTAGGGTGGGGGTGTTTTCATAGGGGTTAAGGTGTGTTGATAGGGAGTTATAGTCTATCTCAGAATTGTTCTCAGTGCAAGATCACTGGTAAATCTCAGGTAAATCAACTCACCTTGGTAGGTGATCAGCAAATCAGTAACTGTTATTGTCAAGATGCTGCAGAATGGTGTATAAAACAGAGGCATACTTAAGAAAAAATCATACTTGCCATGATATTTGATTATAGAACGTTAACTATTCTAGATCATTCTCAATTTCATCATTTTCTTATACTTTCCGACTTATTTTAGTTTTCAGATTTAGATTAAAATACACTTTGTAAAAACATCTGTACTAGAATTGTCGAATTTACAGTTTATTATTGATCTATACTTGACTGCATGTTATTTTTCAGTTTTCAAGGATGAGAATCTTCCTCTTTAATTCAGAGGATTTCTTCTGATTGGGCAATATTTAGGAGAAACAAATAATGTCAGATATGATCTAAAATATCATAAATTGACCCTTTTAAACACTTAGTGGAGGGATTTATCTTATCAGTGAAGATGTTTCCTCCCTTTGTTGATAGGATCGATCACTATTTTCATCTATTTTCTGTGTTATAAGCTTTTGATCGAGTAAGGCATTAAAACTTAATGTATAAGTTGAAAAAAATATGGAATTAAAGGTAAACTGTATGATTGGTTTGAAGCCTACTTATCTGACAGAAAAACAACTCGTATTCATAAACGAATATCAATTACCCGGTGATGAAAAACCAATAAATGCTTGAGTACCGCAAGGTTCAGTACTTGGTCTTTTCTTTTCTTATTGTTTATAAATGACTTAACAGATAATGTAATATCTATATCTTACATAAAAATATTTGCTGATGACACATCTCTGTATTGATAATGATGATGACCTTTTACTGACAGTAATACATGCAGAGTTCTTGGATGATGATCTATCGTCAATTTCTTCATGGGCTGATAAAAAAAAAGATCATGGTCGGATCACATCTTTAATATTTTTGAAAAAGTTTCATCAAGACAGAACTTATTACGAACATTGAAACATAAACTAGATAGAGTCACCAAGAACTTTGTATCTCTCCTATATCAGACCAATTTTAGAAAATACAGACATTATTTGGGATACCAGAACGGAACCATTGACTTGATGACATAAGCCGACTCATGATCAGCATCACAGCTGCTGCACCTTGCTTAAATTGGCAGGAACTATTTTGCATATCAATTCAATTAAAAATATTTTATTTTATATAAATTATACAAAATAGGATTGGGTAACAGGCAGTGCCTATATCAACCCTTTCCCTCTTCCACATAGTGTACAACATTTTATACAAATTAAACATTAACAAAACTGTAATATAATTTATGATGTTATCTTATCATACCGTGTACTTTTACGTACACAGAACTCGTATAATAGTTACAAACGCAATTCGTTATATAAACCTTACTGGAACAATATCTTACAGGAGAATTGGGATGCATTTATGTTCATTTTATTTTTAACTTAGCGTATTTGATAGAGTAACTGTTTTATGTGAATATTTTGAAAGTATGTCTTCTGATAATCAACTTATCTTTTTAATGAATTGTGATGTTTTACAAGTTAGTTTTGCTAAATATATCTTTTCAGCGATGAGGAGAAGGCGATCTCTATAATAGTAATTTTGACTTATTATAACTTTAACTGATAATGTTGTTTTATTTCACATATGTTGTTCATAATTTTAGTACATTCGTGTCTCGTAAGCCAATTAATGGCTGGGCATTTTTACTAATGAAGAAATTTTTTTTAATTGTAAATGTTGTGTAAAAATTGTGTGACATTATTATGCATTATTATTATTATTATCTTATCATAGGTATGAGTATAAAAATTACCTGGTTGAAAAGTTACCTGAGTTGGTTGTTGTTAGATTTTGAAACAGACTATAACTAAACTTCAAAGGGTTCCCTACATAAACACCTCCCTTTGTCTTTACCAGAGTTGGTGTTCGGGGAATTCGCCAGGCCAAGATGGAAATAGCGCAAGGCTGCTAATTAGGGTCACTGGGGTGTTGGTCAGGGGGTCAGGGGAGTGGTTACTCTTGTGCCAAAATTAACCTAGCATGTACACAAATGTGGCGACAAAAATTAAAACGGAGGGGGTTTACAGAATATATATATGGGAATTTAGACTCTCCTCCCGGGGGAGACAATAAAAGGCTTTAAAATACCGGAGGTTTTGTCTCACGCCGGGAGGTATGGCATGTATGCCTTTATTCAAAATTCTCCACATCTTAGGAAAGCATTACAGAAGTAATGAAAATTGTCCTTAACTTAACACATTTTTCTTGAATTCTGTATTGTTTTCCTAAGGAGATTTTTTAAATAAATTATTTAAGTCATTTACAAAATTTTATCATTGAACACATACATTGTACTTGATCTTTTAATTAAAATCTTCATAAAAAGTTGGTAGAGGTATAGCGGGATTGGACTAGGTCGATCATCGGTGACCAGGTAAACAGTGTAGCTCAGTGGTAGAGCTGTCGGCTAGTGTTCGGGGGTCCCGGTGTAATAGCCAATTCTTTACCCCCTGCTGAAAGTTTCCCTGGAGAATTCTTTCCCTTCTCTAAGGTTCGAATCGCGGTCTGATCACTACATTTTCTCCTCTCCTGCTGCAGAATTGCGCGCCAACTAAATAACCTATGGTGGTGGTCTGTTGGTGTTTGGAAGCCGGTCTGGTAGGTCTTCGAGAGCGAAGACTTTGAAAAAAGAAGGGAGGAGTGTAGCCGGATTGAACAGGGTTGATCATCGGTGACCTGGTAGCTCAGCGGTAGAGCATTTGGCTAGTGTTCGGAGGTCCCGAGGTACCATTTACCGTTCTGGCCACTACATTTTCTCCTCTCCTGTTTTACAGAGGCTTTATTTTCATCTACTGAAAGAACATGAATTATATTTATTGCGTATTTACTAATTGTTGTGTACACTCTATGTCTATTATCCTAACAGTTGTCATTTAGTAGTCATATTTTATCACTTACAATCAGCTGTCAAATTAATGTACACAGGTACTTTGTACTAGGCTTACATTGTAGAATTGTTCCAGTACAAAACCACACCGCCCACCTCCATTCCATTTACACCTACAAATAAAACATCACTTATCATATTAAACCTGATCAATGCATCAGATATATACTCACGCTAGCAGTTTAGAGTATGTGGCTTAGCCCTCTAGTTGTCTGTCGAATGACTGTACTGATCTGTGACCATGATGACATGTGTAGGTTACCAAAACGAAAGTAACCGGAAACGCTTTTTAGTACACTCCACGTTGAAGAGCTACAGTACGTACGTACTTTCACTTTATCGTAAGTCACGCGTTGACGAATATGGACAGAATAACCGTATCAGCTCCGGGAAGGTAATTCTACTACACGGGGAAACACGCTGTTGCTTACGGAAAGGTATCTATTTAAAGGTTTATATAATTAGACTTAGATTTGATCATTTGTCATTAACTTTTAATTTTGTACTGCATCGTGCATTTTCTGTTGGCTTAATTTGGCCTACATTTAGCTACATGTATCGTCATCGTCATCATCATCATCATCATATCATCATTTTCATTATCATCATCATCTATATAATCATCATCATTATCATCATCATCATTATATTTGGGGACACAATTGATATTTTAGAAAGCAAAGAAAAAGTGGTAAACCATACATTGATACATGTACATGTAATATGCACTAATTATAAGAATACATGTATGTTGGTTTATGGATTATTTATAATGTCTAATGTACACCTGTATAACAGGGTGGTTTTCACTAATTCGTTTCATTGGTCACTAGTTGTGTATACCTGTGTATGTGTGTCCAGTTTACCTTAGCTGCAATATTGTAGCTCAAAAGACTTTAAGACAGTAAATGATGTCGTCTTTAGAGCTACAATTGGTGCCTATTACTACTAATGGAGCAAAGTAATGATTATGCAAACCATTATAAAACGTTTATTTACATTTCATCTTACTTGTTCGATATCGCTTACTTACTAGGCAATAAAACTGAACCACATAGATTATCAAATTGCCACCAAGGCATTATTTTTTACGTAATACATATAAACATCTTTCTGAAGGGGATTTTTTACCGCAAGTCCAGAAATTGTGAATATGACGTCGTGTGAGCGGTACGGTAGATATTAAGAATGGTAGTTATGTTTGTTTTGGACAAAAATAATATGTAAATGCATGTATACGCATAAAATAATTGGAAACCTACAAAAAAGTATAGAAAACTGTGCCCGAGTGATTTTCGGAGGCAGCGCTTCACTACGACACATAGGGACCAATTCGTACCCGGCCGAAAAGTATAGTAGGCCGGGTACGTATATTCGTTCTAAGTTTACCTGTGTGACATAGTCAATTGTTGTGTCCTTGTATTGTCTCGTTTCTGTTTTGTGGTCATTGTTATTGTCTTTGTCTGGTTTTGGCGGGGAAAGGAAAAAGAGGATTTGACTTACGACCAGACGGATGTGATTATTTAGATTACTACGTATTTCCATTAGACCCTTGACCCATTGTCAAGGTAGGTGTTTTATTTATAATGTACTATATAATGTAGGTTTTAATTTGTGGCTGTCAGTACATATCGACTGATCGACATATAGACTGCATGTGTATGGTATGCGTATGCAGTTAATATAATATGTAATCCAAATTAAGATTTCTCATGTTTACAGTTGTTTCATGACTTATCAGTCATCAGTCAAAACTTTTTTCCCCGAGTTATTGGGACCAGAGGCTTAGGGAAACAGTTTATCAGGTTGTCCCAACACTGACGGGAAAGAGTACTATTTTGGACTGTTGACTGATAAAACATATGTTCCTCGCCAGTCACACTCAAACCATTGATTGGTCAATAGTTTCTGAGGATTTGTATATTTGTAACGGAAATCAAGCAATTCATGTAATAACAGACGAGATTACTTTATTTATATTTATATATACAGAGTCTCATAACAAACATCTGCTCAATTGCTCATTATGTAATTGAATTTTCCAGAAGGCATTGGCAGCCAGCTTAAATCTCCGAACCTACTTGACTTTAACCAGAAAAGATGATAAACAAATTAATCTTCATTTTCCTGATATCGACCTGAAATTGTCCTTACCATGGGAAATCAACACATCTGAAAACAATTCTAAAAATGGTAAGCTTTATTTTGGATATTCAGTAATTGTTTGAACGCATTTTGATAAATGAAATCAAAATGTAACCTTTTTATTATTTTTCCTTTGCTTTTGAGATCACCTACATAATATTATTTTCAGCATCTAAATAATATATCAATAGCATGTAGCAAACTACATGTAAACAATATTTAAATGCATGCATGTTTGCTAAATGTGCCTACAATATTTATCATCTTAGCATAGCCTTGGTAAATTAAAAATTCTATTCACACATGTACAATACATGCTGAGATAAGATCAATTTAGATAATAATCAAACTACTGAACCATAGATCAAAGATTTGATCTGTTCTAGCAGATGCATAGAAATAGTTTATAATTATTGTACAATCATCAGCTCTCTAAATGCAAGCATGTATGGATTCAATTGACCAATCACCAGACATTATACAGCCTTATACTCATATACACATACCTATACATACAAGAAACAGAAAGTGTACATATTCTATGTCAAAGCAATAGGCGTAGCATACACAATACAAAAATCATAATGAAAGTCACAAGTGCTGTCATTCAAAGAAAATTCTTTGATAATTACCGTATCAGACTTAATTGTTACAGGAGATGTATCCAGTCCCATTCCTGCCTCAGACAAAGTTATAGAAACACTTAAGGAGGTGTCTGGTTTAGACAAATCTGCTTCATCATCACAGACCTTAGCAGTAGTATCATTTCTGTATGTTTACTCAGGGATATCAAAGGCTAGCAAGTAAGTGGACATGCAGAGACAGGAGCCTTTTATAAATTTTCTAAGTTTTAATGTAGCTGTTGTTAATAAGATAAAAACCGTAGTTCAAATGGCACAAATTTATTCTTTGAACTAGTGATATAAATATATATATTTTTAAGGAGAAGTCCTATACAGTAAAACTCACTCGTGTCAAACACAGTTGAATCAAATACATAATATGAGTAAAATGTTTCAAAAGGTCCCGATTTTTTTCCTTCTTCTTTATAAAAGTAAATAAAGCACGGATGAATCAAACACGCTTGAATCAAATACATTTTGCGTCCCTTCCTTCTATAATATACCAATATTTCCTTTTTTGTGTTGAACATTCCGGCGTCACGCTGTCTCAGGTAAAAGTCAAGTCTCAGTCTGATCACAGGGCCTCGTTACTAATGATGATATATATAAGATAGGTCACGTCTGTTTACATACATTACACGTGTAATGTATGTAAACAGACGTGACCTATCTTATATATATCATCATTAGTAACGAGGCCCTGTGGTGCTAACGTTCATGTATCAAGTTCATTATCAGTTTGACAAATCTAGATGGTAAAATGTACTTCCTGTCCTCTATTTCATCTATCCATTCTTTATGTCATTTTAAAACATGGCTATGATGTCAACTTTTGTTGTCCTATGTATTTTATTTAGACTATTGTTCAAGTACTTGTTCTGTCTGTAGATTAGTAGACCTTTCACTGTACATTAGTTTACCTGTAGCTGTAGATTAGTTTCAACTAATCTACAGTTCCAGGTAAACTAATGTACAATGACAGGTAGAGAGTGACACTACATGCAGCATTGTAAAATTGGACAGATAAATAACAAGTAGATGTAATCAAATTCGACTTAAAACATGGCTGTGATGTCATCTTTTGTTGTTGCCAGTTCCTTAGTTCGACTATTGTATACGGCCACGAGGTACCTTTACCTGGTGCTGTAGATTAGTTAACCTGTAGCCGTAGATTAGTTCTGACTAATCTACAGACTCTATGAACTAATCTACAGTGAAATTGGAGGACATATCCTCTCTGTGAAATGTGAGATGATAAAAAATACAAGGTCACATTGTAGATTTATTATCAATTTAATTCAATGAATAAATCTAAATTGAATTAGAAAAATAGCTGATAAACTATTTACATATAATCCATCCAGAAAAAAATTTTCACGAATGTTATTAGATCCGATTTCAATTTCACGAACAGCTTAATATTCCTGCAAATGCATTGCAATTTAGAATTTCACCGAAATATCCAGGTCACCAGAATGAATGCAAATTTCTCTTTTTGATGTGGAGGTTTGCGAATCATCCGTATTGATACTGTTTCTTTCTTTCATCACTTATGGTTGTAAGAGATCACTCACATTCTGCAACTGTTCATCGTTCACTCTCTTATATCCTCTCACTGCGGAAGACCTGTGCCCAGTTTTTTCAGCAATGAGTTGTTCGTCTATGCCCGCTTCAAACAATCTTGTGGCAGCAGTAGCACGTAGAGAGTGGTTGCTGTAAAAGCCTTGAAATCCAGCGTTACGACACAATCTCGCAATGGTTTTGGTGATAGAATGGATTCCAACTGGCGCGTCTGCATACCAACAGTTATCTGCGGTGTATTTTAGCGGTCGAAGGTACAAAGCGCTACATTTTCCATCCTTTGGTCTGAAACAGTAATTGTTTGATATAATTTAGCTAGGTATGATATAACTTCAAATAATTTTCATTTGATATTTTTAACCTTTTTCACCGGTTTTCTAAAGTTTATATGGTGTAAATGCAAATGTATGAAAGTACGCTAGAAGAAGAACATCTTGATATTTCAACTTACCTTAAGCTAAGGTACTTTTCCAAGATTCGAACGGGACATTTTTTCTGGTACTTCTGGCGTTTCATAGACTCTTGTTGTCTTCGGCTCTAATTTTCTATGGTTAATCCCACCAGTGTTGGTTTTGGAAACATCCTCAGTGTAGTCTGGCGATATACTCTTGTTGTCATTCGGCGCCCATAATCCAGTGTTGGTTTTTATAGATATATTGTGAGAATTAACTCCTACTCTTAGAGCTCTGTGTTCCTGTCCAGCTCGTAGAGCTAGACTAAGTCCAAGACTATACAGTAATGTGTCCAGTAGTTTCTGTGGTGTATCTGTGCCTAATATCTTATCATTCCACATCTTTATTTCCTGTCCTACTGTGATCGCTGTGGCTTGTCTTCTCGTGATTCCAATTCCTTGTTTAGCCAACACTTTCATCTTGGCGTCAAGGACTTTCCAGAGAGACTGAAAATGTTCGCTGTCAAAAAAGTTAACGATTCTATTTTTATCCCTCGGGTAATATTGTATGCTGGAAATAATCTCATATAAAGTATTTCCTCTGTATTCCGCACCATCTTTCTTACGAATTTCCAAGATAAATCTTTTCAAGTTCAAGTCAAGGTCAGTGTCAGACATAAATAACAACGATCCATTTACTGGTCAACATCTTGTAAAGTTTCTGATTTCTTTTTTTCTGTCTTCCTGCCAGTAAATGAATAATCTCACAGCCCACTTAGCTTTTGCCATGGTATTTTTCGATGAATCTGACATTAATTTTTCTATATCATTGTGTGTCATTGTGTTGAACCTTGTCAGGGTTTGGTTTTCCTTTTCATCCTTTTCGGCCTCTTGCTTTTACAAGATCGTCATCACTTTCGTTAGCACTGGATATATCCGAAAATAAATCGGTTTTTTTATACATGTATTGAAGTTTTGATTGCTCTGCACCATAGGGTTTTGAGTGATGAATATGTCCTCGCCACAACTATCCGACATGTTGGCAGTTCTGATACCAAACTCACACTGTGGTGAAAACATACCAATCTATTTGTTCAAAGGATTATTTTATGCATTGTCTTGGAAATTTCATGCTATGCATGGACATACTCTTATGTAACCAAACCTTACCTGTAGCCGTAGATTAGTTCAATAATAGCCATATCACAGTTGAATAGGAACACCATTCATGCATGACTGGTTATCAGGGGTAGTTGTTTTCACCTGTGACTGTAGATTAGTTAAACAATGGAAGGACACTGTAGAATTATAGTACGTATATTAGAGTGCCATGTTTTAAGTAAGAGAAACACCGAAAACTGTAGATTAGTCAAGATAATGAACAATGCTCGGCCCTTCGGGCCTCGCATTGTCCATTATCTTGACTAATCTACAGTTTTCGGTGTTTCTCCTATACATATATTCTTGTGTTCATGATAGGATATCAAAGGAAAATATAATTAATCTGTGTAAAGCTGTATGACAGGAAAACATATACATGACACCATTAAATCTGTTATGGTTTAATGTTTTTAATTGCATTCAGGTTTTAAAAAAAAAATCAAAATATTTAATTGTTTTGAAATTCATACTTAGTTATTCAGCTTGTGATTGAATACTCCTTAGTGCTAACCATAGTGTCTATTACTACTAGTAACATCTTAAATAAATATATTTTTTGTGTATACATTTCATTTGGTTTTTTCCTCAGAAATCCGCTTCCTGCTATAGATATTGAGGTAAAGTCAGAGCTTCCCATTGGAGCTGGCCTAGGATCTTCAGCTAGTTATTCTGTCTGTGTAGCTGCTGCACTTCTACAGCTAGGAAACCACATTAACCAATCAGAATCAAGCTCAAATAGGGTTACAGATCATTCAGACCAGACTTCCTGGACCAATGATGAAACCAAACTCATAAATAAATGGGCACATGTTAGTGAAAACATTATGCATGGAACGTCATCAGGAGTAGATGTTTCTGTGGCATCTTTTGGTAAGTGCGATTTTTATCTACAAAATGTGCGTCAAAGTGAAAAAAGAAATGAAGATCTTTCCTTGGCATTTTCGCAAATGAATCTAATCATCCAATTAATGTCCCTCCCAAAAGTCATGGGTTCATTTCGTTTCAATCTTTATCAAATGGATACTGAAAGATCTTAATGGCATATTATAGTTTCTCTGTTTTACTTCTTTTGCAAATGGAAGTGTGAATTACTTATTTATTACTTCGTGAAAGGTGCAGATTTGGTCTGCTTGGTTTAGGATAATATCATTTACCATTTACAGGGGGAGCTATAGAATTCAAAAAAGGAAATATTCAAAATTTATCTGAGTAAGTACCATAATAATATTTACATGATTGTATTGTAAAATGATGTTAATATTAACTACAGCATTTTGGTTAATTAAATCATAAATCTGCGAACATTTATCCCTTTTTGTATCATTCTGATATGAACATCTTCATACCCTCTTAGGCCTAAAAAAATATGTATGTTTCAGGTACCGCTACCTACCCTAGTTTTTACTTCCGACCCTAGCTATTTTATCACACTTTTTTCAAAACAAAAATGCTGTGTGTGAAGTTGTCAACTTAGATTTTTACGCATGCTTTAAGTTTATCCAGATAAAGTTCAATTTCGAATATGGTAATGAGAAATAAAATACTTCTAGCCAGCCTAAAGCCTGAATGACAAATTACTTTGTAATGTAGTAATAAAGCAACTCAACTCCTCCCCCACCTCTCCTAAAAAATAAAATATTTTTTTTTTAAATCCCGACCGACCTACCCTATATTTTTCAATCATGTAACCTGAAACATGCATATAATTTTTTTGGTCATACCATAAGCGATTGATCCTGGAGCAGTAGCAATGTTCACTAATTTTATAAATCTCAAATATTTCACACAAAAGGAGTTTCAGCAAGGTCAAAGTATTATTATCTCTTTGCTGTATTCTTCATCAGATAGAGTCCCCTCAAGTTTCTTGTAATCTCCCATTACAATACATGTAGTTATGTATATGTAATTGATAGTCTGTATATTCTATGAAGTGTATATGTTATGTTTCAGAATGCCAGAGACAAAGATTCTTTTGATCAATACAAAGGTCCCCAGAAGTACGAGAACCTTAGTGTCACGTGTAAAAACCAAATATGATAAGGTAACTATATTAATATAAAATATAGGGGATCAATACAAAAAACGACAGGGGTAAAGTACAATTGTTATTTCAATTCAGTTCAATTGAATTCAGTTTTCATTAACTTTATTCATACATGCATATTAGAGTAAACGTTTTCTGCTTTAACATGTTGTACTTTTATGTCACATTTTCAGAATTATGTTTTAAAGGTTTACAAAATTATTAACGTGTTTACCCGCTTCCCTTAACTCTCAACCCCTAACTCGCTGTATTTCTCTCTTTTCTTTTCTTTTTTTCCTTCAACAGATTGTATCAAAGTTAACTTTGATTGCACATGAGAAATAAGGATTTGAAAAAAAATGTTAGTTTTGTATGAATATGTGTGTGATTGTAAATGTTATGTCTAAATATCATTTATGTTCTGAAAATCTTTGAAAAATAAAAAATCTAATAATATATATCTATTTTAAACTATTTGTAGTTTGAAGACATTATAGGACCCATATTGGATACAATAGAAGCTGTGACCACCAGGAGCATTAACACTTTCTGTACACTTCGGGATAATGGACAGTCATCGTCGTCACAATACAAAGACCTAGAGGTAGGTGTTAGGATCTGTATCAGTTAAAATAAGCTATCTGGATCCAGTTTCACAAACATTCTTTAACTTTAAGGAATTCTTTAAAGATGCTCCACCGCCGACAGAGCATAAATGATAGTCATCATTTGAACAATAATTGGTGTTTAATCGTGTAGATATATGTCTAATTAACACAAAAAATAATAAAAAATAATTTATTTTCCTTTGGTGCATATGCAATCAATGCATCATTCTATAAAGGATATAGTGTCACGGAATTTTTTTGGGATGCAATTAAGTATTTTTCATATTTTTAACTTGAAGTAAAATTAGAAGCTCAAAATTTTCAACGGTGGTAATGGTGTAAAGTAAGTAACCTTTGTAACTGAAGAAAAATACTAAATCGTCTGCTCCTGTTTTTGATAGTGAAAAAAATACCATTTGTCAGCGGTGGAGCATATTTAACTTTTAATTTTATAATTCCCCATAGGAAACATTACAGAAGTTAGGATAAGGAGCCTTTCTTAAACTCTAAAATTCTTTTATAAGGCAGCGAATTTTAAGTGAAGAAATGAATTCCTTAGTGTTAATGAGTGTTCGATAAACTGGGCACTGATGGTTTCAAACATCTGCATGTATCATGTCCAATCTAATGAGAGAAATTTCGAATCTGTAATCCCCCCCCCCCCCTAAAAAAATCATCCGTTTAAGCAAACATATGAAAGGTTATATATCAAAGAAAGACTTACAACAGTCATGTTGTTGACTTATATCGGACACGTAATACAATGTATATATACTTTTGCAATATTCCAATGAAAAGATTAATATTAATTAAGTTTCACCAAAAGCAATAATGACCATATAATCACTGGCGTCATTAAATAAAAAAAAACTAGATAGTATTATTAACTTTTTCCCGTTTCAGGCACTTATAGATATGAACCAAGGCCTCCTAAACACATTAGGGGTTGGCCATCCGAGACTGGACCGAGTATGTGAGGTCACTGCCTGCTCTGGTCTCCACTCCAAGTTGACTGGAGCTGGCGGAGGAGGATGTGCTTTTTGTCTCATAACACCAGGTAAATGATATTATTTATAGCCTTACAGCAGTTTTACAGAATTTTACAAGGTTAGATGAAAAAGATAAAGGAAAAGGGGGTGTCTCCATACAGTAACACATTTGAATAAAGAAACTTGTACATATATAATAAGTTTGTTTAAAAACTTTGATTTTCATTTTCATCTTTACCGTTTAGTTTGGAAAACTCTTTTGACCTGATGGAGACCATGGGTTTGATATCTAGTAAGATGTCTCTCTCATACATTGTAGTGTGCAGTATTTTAATTTACATTCGCATGTATAACACTTGCACCACTATTTCACATAACAAAAAACAAACTTTGGATGCTATATGTTTTGCTGGATGATTAGGTTTACTTATAGGTAAAAGGTTGTTTCATTTGCATTACTTAAATAATTATGATGGTATGCTGACATATCTGGTTTTGCCAGATTGGTGTTTGATATAATTATTTGTTTGTATGGTTAACTTCTCTTTAATTATTTCTAATCCATTTCTTTGAACTTTGCAATGTTGTAGTATAGATGTTTCCATGACAACGGCGTTTTATTGAAATTGGTAGGGCCGTCGTGTGTATGTTCTTTTCATGAGAAATCTATTTACTTATTGACTCTAAAGACAGGAATTCGGTTAATCGAAAGCTTTATTGAAAGTACATAGTGTATGTTGTAAACGTTAAGTAGACATATCAGTATTGAAAAACAATGTAAAAAGACTACGTTTCTGATATAGGAGCAACACATGCACTCTCGGACCATAAACGAGAAAGTCGACCTACAAAAGTACAAAGAGGAGGAGAGATAACATGACCTAGACAGACAGAAATGAGATAGCGACGATTCACTATCCGAAATACTTACATCGATAAAGTTATAGGTTAAAAGATGAGATGAACTCAATCGTCATCGACAGAGAATTCATGTCTTAAACTGAATTGGATATTGGAAAGATATCAGTTTCAGTTTCTATTCAGTTTCTCGACGAAAAGATTACATAAAGACACGATGAATTTACAAATAACTTTATAAGATTTATAAGAATAAGATTTTTTTTATATTTGAATTGTCAAAATTTGTTCTCTCAAAATATGGGAACGATTTAACTATGTGCTTAACGTTCACCATAAAAGGAACAACAGACAAGCAAGATTGTTGATTGAATAGTGTTCTAAACTGTTCAATGTTATGTATCCAAAAAATAAGATGCTACCTTATATATATTATCGTGCCCTAATTAGAATCTATCAACATTAATCCTTCATGTAGACGAACCGAGGTTTTCTGAATACAAGTTTTGCCTTATACGTAATCGTATTTAGTTATTTTCCCCTGCAAGTGGGTTGTTAGAATTGTACCAATTGTCCCTACTGTATGGTCGTAATGACAAAGGCGACTAAATTTAGGATATTATCTTTTCTTTCTCCTTCCTTACGTCTCCCTTGACACCATCTCCTTTTTGGCCTTTGGTTGAGCATTGCCTCTGTTAGGATGGCTATGGGTTTTGTTCCTTGGCCGAAGCACTCTAGTGTCTTTAAAAGTGGTAGGTAGGGCTGCTCCTGTTTAGCACAAGAGGAGTGGGACGACTGGTTCACCCGTTGTCAGTACAATGTGATGGGGTTAGGGATGTTGCTTGGTGTCTTTGGCGGCATGCTTCAGTGATATGGCACTATAAAAAGGACACGAGTTCCACTATACAAGAAGCCACAACACAAATATACCCAAACCATGCACCTCACTCTACATACACGCTAAACAACGCTTACATTGGAGGCCGTCCTTACATGATCCTGACTGTTAATGGTAAGTTAATTAATCAAACAAACAAAAACTAAGTTATTTTTCCTTTTGATCAAGTCAGGAGATTGCGTGTACTCCAAAGTACATGAAGTCACGCGGATGCAAAATGAGATACCTCATTAACCTCTGGATTCAATATCAATAGAAAATGTTTGATGTCTTAATCACATTTTAGTTTTGATTTGCAAGCGCATCCTCTTAGCTGACGTGCGTGTATTAAGGAAGGAAACTCATTCATTTGACTTTAATTCCAAGAGGCTGAAGTTCTGGTTTCAAAAATCAGCAAAATGCGAACGGTTGACTTAAAAAAGAAAGATGGAGTAGTTTGCGATTAAGGCGTTTAATTGGAATATTTGAAACATGTTTACAAAACCTGAAATAAAAAGTGACATTTTATTAATGTAGTTTGTCAGCTAGAAATAACGTTGATCTCTCGTCAATGTATCACATGCATGCTTGCAGATTTGTTTGATTGTAAACTTGTAGTTTAAAAAAAATCTATTTCAAGTAAATTGAAATGAAAACCCGTCTATCTTATAACTGTCCTGTCATCCATCAAACAGTCAGTTTGTCTGTCCTTTTGTCCTTTCTCGTCTCTTCTAGACGCTCAGTTATTCTTCCTTAATAAATCAAACCCACCGTATTGGTCTGCAAACTTACCACACTGCCACCCCAACTTCTATTTCTCAAACACTGGTAAGACTTTGACACTGACAAATTACCACTTACCATTAACCGATGGCATTCACTTAATAAGCCATGTCGTTGATATACATTTTAAAGCTACCATTGGTCTCTACTGTTGTGACGTATCGTGTCTGGTGGTTCTGATGAAAACACTCCAGACGACCTTCTTATCAAGGTCATAATACTTGCTTCATCTTTATACAGCTCTTTGACAAACGCCTTAATATTGCGCCTAGATGTTATGTCTACCATATTTGAACGATAAATCGTTAACCATAACTGTAATAGACAAGCTTAATTAGATTACATAAGTTGCTATATAACGTTTGAAGATGGAAGCAATGTACTTTGGAGGTTACTGTAAATCTAATTATTTCATTGGGAGGGACGGGGTGAGCGAAGGGAGCAAATGCAATTTAAAGACGAATTTATATAAACAAAGTCGATCCGCTAAGTTGCAGTATGGGCAACAATGGTATTTTAGTGAAGTGTCACTGATATAGTGTACCTGCGATAATCCGGACGCTGATAGTCCGGAAAATTCAGAATGTGGACGGAAACGTATTTGCGTTTTGGACGAAAGTGTACGGATTATCGAGGGATCACTGTATATTTATTTTCGAGAAAGTCTTCCATCTATGATTAAAACCAGGCACCTGAGAATCACGAAATAAATTTTAGGGTCAGTACGAGAGATCGAAGCCTTAAAAAATAGCCGAAATTTTATATATTATGACGGACTATGTAGTCTATGTACACAAATATATTTGCGTATTGAACATTATTGACATTTTTAGGCCATCTGGCCATAGGTCATCTTCTTGAAACTTTGTATGTAGACTAACATTGGAAAGATCTCGGACGATCGGGGTTGACTTATAAAAATAGAATATCAGCTGGATTCAATTATCACTTATGGAGTTAATGCCCTTTGCAATTACAATTATTGAATCTTGTGAGCATGATAACTTGAGTAAATATGATTGGAGCTTAATTAAACTTTGTATATAGACTAACATTGGAAATATCTCGAGCAAGTTTGAAAATCAGCTCGATTCGACTTTAACATATTTACGGAGCAATTGCCCTTTGCAATAATAATTATAGAACCTTGTGAACAAGGTAATGTGAGTAAATATGCACCAAGCTTAATGACATTTTGTATGTAGATCTATTAGATGTATGTTCCCATTTCGTGAACAAAATTATATTTGCATATATTTGCAAGGGAAAACGTTGTTCTAAAACAGTGTTTATTGCTTCTTTGATCACATTATACTATGATGATTTAAAAAGTTCGAACTGCATAAAACGATCAAGTTCATCGTCAAAAATGTAAAAGTTAAGTGGTCTGCAGCTGAGACTAATTAATTACATTTCACAGAAAGGTCCAGTAGCTTCTACATGTCGCATATAAATTACTCACCAATTCCTCTCAATTGGCAATACGGCAAAGAAATCGTCAATCTGTTATCTAGGGATTTCCTAACAAATTGGACTTTCCCCGCTTGATTTCTCCAGCAAATTAAGATTGTTTATATTGTAATGAGGCGCTTAATTTTGAATGTAAATAACACAGAAATCGATTGTCTGTTGTGTATTTCTGTAGCTGTGTACGAAATACTTGGAACCAGACGCATGGAGTAAGTCGACAACCGTTGCGTTCTAGACATTGCCGATAGCAATCTTCTGTCATGACTTTTCTAGATCCTTTTGTTATCAAAACGCATAAATGGCTTTCGCATTTAAAAACGTCATAAGCCGCTATCGGTGTACTTTAATCACAGTTAAACATCTTGCAGTCGCATCATAAACAAGAAACATAAATCTGGTTGTCTTGTTGAAGGTGTTTGGAATTAGGTCGATGGTAAAATCTATATCAAAAGAACTTGACGGAACAGTTAGTATTAATCTTACGAAAGAGGACTTAAATTATATTATTTACATAACTCGCTCTCTTTGCATTGCATTTTATTTCTAAAGAACTAATTTTAGTTAAACTTAAGTTCATCACTTAAGTTTTAAAATCTCGAAAATACTATTACTATTCTTCAACTCTGAATCAACCAAAATGTTCCCGAACTAAGATAGAAAAATCATGTCTATAATAAAAAAAAAGTTTAAATTATATTCATAGCTTATTTTAATTATTTCTATTAATCTATGGTGCAGAATGGATTTTAAAATATGTTGTCTCGTGTAAAGAAAGGTTAAAAGTGGAATTTAGAGTACCAATTAATTGAAAATAAATGGTACTTTCGAAGAGATGTATTATTATATCAATCTTATATTTTACTTGATATAATTATTTCAAAGATTTGAAACATGATCAAACGCAGTGACTTTAAATGAATATTTTTGCCAATATTTGATATAAAATGGTCAATTAAACAAAACATTGATATAAATGGACATTTGCGTTGAATTCAAAAGGGGAAAGTTGATCAATGGACAATATCCTGACGGCAATTTATAATTTAAAATTAATATTGTTTAGAAACATTAAAGATGCTCAACCGCTGACAAATGGTATTTTTTCATTATCAAAAACAGGAGCAGACAATTAAGTAATTTTCTTCAGTTACAAAAGTTACTTACTTTACACCATTACCACCGTTGAAAAGTTTGAGCTACTAATTTTACTTCAAGTTCAAAATATACAAAAATAATGAATTGCATCCCGAAAAAAAATCTGTGGATTATAACCTATATGGAATGAAGTACTGATTGTGCATGCACTAAGGGCAAAATAAATTATTTTACATTAATCTTTGTGTTAATTAGACATATATATACACGATTGAACACCAATTATTGTTCTAATGATGAACGCTATTTATGCTCTGTCGACGGTGGAGCATCTTTAAAATATTTAGCTCCCATGAACAATATGTACCTTACAACAAGCACATGTACTTTAAACGCGATGTTGTGAGAGAGAGATTAAAGGAATAATTTTCACTTTCTCAGCTACTGTTTTCGATAGATCATTCTTAGAATCTATTCAGCATACCATCTGACTGCATGATCGTTTTCATCAAAACATTTCCCCATTCATCGAATCAAACAACGAGTTCATCTGCTGTGTACTGAGATCGATCATTCGAGTCTTATTCAGGATAACAGCTTACTTATCGGTTTTCGTCGAAAGTATCTTCATTCATAAAATCACCAGAAAATGTTTGAATGTGGAGCAGAATCTTTTACAAGAAAAGTGATATAGTTCCTTCATGTGACGGCCGTTGTGCGGAAAAGAGACATTGGTCAAATATGCAAAAATATAGCATTTGTGCACATAAATATTATTATCGATGGTTTTTGGGGATAACGTTTTTGTTGTCTTATTGAAAGACAAATTGTCTGGAGTTGATCAACATCGGGAAAGGCTCCTTCCCATTGACAAGGCGCGCTGGCATTGAGTATAGCCTAAGTTAGCACAGCAAATGATGGATTTCTGGATACTGGTTCTTCCGCTTTATAACAACGCTTCCCTCGCATTATTACCACACGAATTAAAAGGAAAGTTTATCAATGTCAGTTCAACAAATAAAACAAATTTCTATAAATGTCTTCACGGAGATCGTTTTTTATGGTAATCGATATGATGATGCCTGAATTGAAGGGTTAGCTTTGCGAGAGAAAATGAGCAGAAAAAAAAGACAAACATAAAGTGTGACTTCACTCAATCGACATCCACCATTACAAATACGGGGATCAACATGCCTTTAGTTTGAACTCTACAAAATCATTAAATGCTTCCTTTTCTTTTTCTTCTCCGAAATCACTTTCGGTGACAGAAAATCATTGGAAACCACTGTCGCCTTGAAGTTGGTTTTTATTAAATTGAATCTCTTTTCATGTTCCCTTTCCAAATTGGTTTTGCTAAACGGGACATGAAATCGTTCAGAAATGGGAATGTCTTTTTTACAAATCGACATCGAATAATGCTTTTCTGTCTTGTTGAGACATTGGGCTCCATTTATTGTGACTTTGGTGTAAATTCTTCACTTGTAACTTGAGAAAGTTCTATGCCTAAGGATTCTTATACAATCAGACAAAAGGGGCGGGAGGACGACACGCCAAGCCTATTGTTTTTAAAGTGCAGACGCACTAGCATTTAATACATTACACGTGCGTTTATTTTCTACAAAATTAAAGGAAAATTGAAATCTAAGCACACAAAGGGAACATTACCGTACATTTTGAAACATTTGCTGGGCATGCAATGTTATTCGACTGCCATTCGATTACAGTATTGTGGTTAAGAAGGCAATAGTCAATAGTATTCAAATATGCCTTACATATTATATAGTACAGTAATAAGTCACGTTACGATTCTATAAGTATATGATTTTAGATATTTTAGATGAATGTACCACGATCACAAGAAAATGATAAGCAAA
The DNA here is from genome assembly GCF_041381155.1 of Argopecten irradians. Taxonomy (NCBI): domain Eukaryota; kingdom Metazoa; phylum Mollusca; class Bivalvia; order Pectinida; family Pectinidae; genus Argopecten; species Argopecten irradians. The sequence continues at coordinate 44,744,759 of NC_091140.1, forward strand.
GAAGGGTGTCCCTGGTGAAGACAAAGTGATTTTTAAACGTGCTGTTTTTTTTTTTTTTTTTTTTTTTTTTTTTTTTTTTCGTTTTTTTTCAATATCAAATAATTATTCAAAGTTCTTCTTCCTATTGCACATAACTATGAAAATCGGATCAATAAATGAATAAGTGATGCAATAGTGATTCTGATTATATTGTGTAATGTGTTTCTGTCAAAGGAGACCAAATAGACGAACCTGTTTCTCGCGCGATAAGATTTCGAGGATGGTAGAAATCATTACGAGAACCTCTTTCACGAACAAAGAAAATTTGCCCATGAACCAATTTTATCAACAAAGTATTATATGTAACAACATTAATTCAAACCATTGAAATGCTTTAAAAGAATCAAACGGTCCAAGCTAGGAGCCTGTGCTGTGGGCAAGTTAAAGTTGCAAGACAGGGTAAGGGTGTAAGACAGGGTTCCTTTTTTGATCCAATGTTTTATTCTGTCAAACTATATTATTTTTAGGAGTATAAATAATTACATATTATGATCACAAATGTGTAGGCAAAATGTAATTGTATCAATCTGATTAAAACACAGATCCTTATAACCACTCCGTTAGTAGAGGATCTGACAATATCCCATATGGGGTCACGTCCAGATGACCTTTTTCCCACGTGTACTTCAGATAACATACATTTTCTACACATTGCTACGTCAATTGATAACGTCATTTCGTTCCAGTATACATACACATTTAGCTTTGGTGTGCTCTTTGGGCTTTGACTCCGTACACGAAAATAATTCGGACAGCAATTAGATTCTGGCAGTGCCAATTTGATTGACAATTTCCAGAGGTCATCTGGACGTGACCCCTAATAGGATCTTCTTATACGTAGTGATAATAAGTATCTGTATTTGAATCTGATTGGAATTGTATTACTTCAATGCATATAGTATTTGTATAATAAATTAATAAACTACAAAGTAATTTGGTATAGAAATAAATGGTTTGAGTAATATAATGACACTTTTGTCACTATATCAAAACGTTTTTAAGCATTAAATTGCCTTCATGGGGGATCAATGGTCTTATAACTCTCCCAGGATTGCAGACAAATTGAATAACGCACATTAGCCTCTTCTTGTGACGTCATAAGTACCTCTGACGTCATCAGAACCCATAACGTCATTCGCGGTAAAAAAAGTACATATTATAAACTGTCTCTGTTTCAGATTTTCATCTATGTAGCCTTCGTCTTAGAAATGAATCGCAGTCTACTGACCGTGTCACCATCTTGCTACCATCTTGATTTTAAAACTTCTCACAATCCATGACGTCACAACACTATATTTACATTCTGAGTGTTTCGTCACTATATGAATCAAGCAACTGACGGAAAAAACATTTGCCTATGAATGCACTATGAATACACTATGAATACAACGATTGTCGTGCATCGATCAGCTGATTTCAAACATCACGACAGTTTCATATCAATAAAAAATAGTTCCCCACAATATTTTATAATGTATAATCTTTATTGTGCTGTCTCTTGACATAGAATCAACTAAGGTTACTGTAATAAGTCAAGTTAATCTTATTTTAACTATATATCTTGTTTAGCGTTTGTCATTTGCATTTGGTCGACAGGAAGCCGGAAGCTTGAAAACGCCACATTGTGGAACGACTTTGTCATCCAGCTGTTCCATTAATTTCGTTTCTCGTCGTATATGGGTATCATAATTTTAAATATTATATGATAACCTTTCAATTATTCTTATTTTCATAAATTATTCTAATGTGAATATATGGATTGAATGTATTTTTCAAATTTTCATAGCGGCTATGAAAATTTGAAAAAATACATTCAATCCCTATATGACGTCATCCATTATAATACGTCAAAATGACGTAATGAATTTTCCCGTACTAAGCCTTTGTTGCATCACATTGCTTTTACATTACATCCTTTTGGAGTTTTTGTGTCCAACAACCTTATCCATTGTTCTTCGTGTAAAAGCCGGTATTCTTTCATATTCTTAGACAACGTCTTCATAACCGCAATCTTTACATCAGTTCCTTTGTGGTTCCGGAAATGCTGGTTTATTGGTTTATCCGTACGCGAAATGTTCCCTTTAGAACACTTATGAGAAGTTATAACAATATAACTGACACGTCAAAGGTTTTTTTATTGTTTATTTGTTTGTTTGTTTGATTAATTCTCGTCCTATTAACAGCTATGGTCATGTAAGGACGGTCTCCCATGTATGTGGTGTACTGCGTGTATGTTGTGCGTGTTTTGGGAGACTGTGGTATATTCATGTTGTGTCTTCTTGTATAGTGGAACTGTTGCCCTTTTTATAGTGCTATATCACTAAAGCATGCCACCGAAGACACCAATCAACACACCCCACCCGGTCACATTATACTGACAACGGACGCACCAGTCGTCCCACTCCCTGTACGCTGAGCGCCAAGCAGGAGCAGAAACTACCACTTTTATAGACTTTGGTGTGTCTCGGCCAGGTGACAGAACCCAAAGCCTTTCTCACAGGGGCGAACTCTCAACTCTCAACTCAAGGGAAAAAGTGAGGCGGTGCCAAGGGAGGCATAAGGAAAGATAAAGTCAGTTAGGAAGAAGAGAAAAAATAAGATCCTAAATTTAGTCGCCTTTTACGATCGTGCAATAGGGGCAGCATGTACAAATCTAACGCCCTATCTGCAGGGCTCAATGATTATTGCACATCTTTATGATGCATATATATATATATATATAGTCTTCGCATATAATGCTTGGAAAAGTGAACGTAATGAATCAATTCATTGTATTTGTATTTCAGGGCATCCATTAACCCTATACCTCGGGTCATTGATCTTTGCATGCCGTGCATCAATCTGAAGCTTCACATTTTTACCACCACTGCTCATCAAGCTTGTACATGTGTGTATTATGTGATGCCCAGCCCTTCATTAAGTGTGTATTAGCTAGGGTCAGTGACACTTATTGGTAGAACACCCCACGTCAATTAAAGGATTCACTCAAATGTGACATAGTCCGACCGTAATCTGCACAGGTAAAGAAGCCACACATCTACTGAGTACCTAACTGTTTCCTACCATTAGTCAAAAACATTATATATGCTTTCCTTTGAGCCAAGACATAAAATGATTTTTTTCAACTTCTAAAAACACAAATACTAAATATAACAAAGTAGAAGGGATATTATAAAACAATAATTCGAATATCATTACAATTACATCCGACATAATAATGCAAAGATTCCTTACAATTGTAAAGGTTGGATATAACGTCAGTGATAATGACCCCTTGAGAATTGGAGTTGTAGGTAAACTCAGTAGTATAGCATTACATGGTCAGGTTTCGCCACTAAAACCCTTATAATGGTAATGGGCAGTAATGGGACAAGATACCCGTATGTATGTGTATTTCCTGCACTATTTCACAACACTCAAACTAATTCTGTCCACTGGTCATGAATTGAAAACATTATGCATGTTTGCATGATATATTTAAAAGACTAAATAAAAATTAAAAACTAAATATACATTAATGTCGTCGGTTGTAGGTATCGACCCCTGGCCTCTTGATCAGAAATCTTTCATGTTTTTCTTCAAGGATAGAAATAATTCCTTGTCACCACTGTGCTACCATATCAAGTTGACTTTTCAATAAGTAGATAACTCTTGGTTACTGTTTATTTTGCTCTTTGCCGAGGTGACTTTTTAATAATATAATGTTTCAACATAAAGTTACACTATTATTCTAAACTATGTTCTGTTTTATATGCACAAATAACACTAAGGAATGCCTATTCCTTCAAAACGCAGCTTGGGATGTGTGTTAAAAATCTAGTTCAAGCGTACTTCCGGCAAAAGCGCTGCAAATAGTTCCGGAAGCCTTACAAATTCTATAAAAACATATATGTACAATAAACCCGCCTGAGTTCAAATCGCGGAGTTAAATCGTCCTGAAAAGTGTAGTGGACATAAAAACGTTAAAACCTTACGCAAAAATACGTTTATTCTCATTACTCTTATAGTTTCAGGCAGTTTCTTGTAGTTTATCTAAGTAAATTCGTTCTATATATGCTATTTGATTATGTGGACAATCTGATATCGCCAGTTAAATGTAATTCCGACAATGTTTGATATTACATCTTTGTCTTGTTTATTATTTCAAGTAATTAGTTGAAATTAGTATCCTACAGATAAATGTTAAGAAGGAGCCAGTGTTACAATGTATCTGGAATACAACAGTTGATTTTACTCCTTTGCCCCATACACATATATCTAAATGTATCACATTTAATATCAATAAATTTCAATAAATATTTCAGGTTTTAGTATAGACCTACCAGACTAGACCAGACATCTTATTGAATATCTTGGAGTTTCCATATCACCACGTCCTCCAGTACATTTTATTGATATTTTTGTATATCCACGATTGCAATAGGATTGCAGACTCAAGAACTTCACTTACCAAATAAATAATTGGTCGTATCGTAACCTAAAATAGAATGTTAACATTGATATATTGTCTTGATTATCCGCAGGCCTGTCATTAAAGACCCAGGTTAGTGCGACCACGTGACTTTATGCTGTTACATTCGAAGGTTGCTACCACTCTTCCGATATCGCCAATTCATTACTCTCTGACGTTTGAGTTACACAATTGTTGCGGATCAAAGGGTCACGTGGGTTGTGTCAACAAACCAATTCGTGGCTAATAGAAGGCTGGGTTTTCTCCCAATGTGTTTATCATAGCAGTTAACTCGGATACATTGACAGGCCTGTGGATTACATAACCTTCTATTTCCTCTGTTATGTGGCTTAAATTGAACGCGGAAAGGGCAAATTTGGTTTTTTTCCTACACCTAAACGGGAATTCTGATCGAAACGGGATTGACATCCAGAGTTCTACGCAGTAATTTTGTGCAAATACTAACATTGGCGATAAAAGTTATTATGTCTGTCTGATGTCATTAGTATACACGTATATATTGTTCTGATTTGATAGTATTCACAATTGCATTGATGCAGGGGCCGCGGTGGCCGAGTGGTTAAGATGTCTCGACATATAACCACAAGCCCTTAACCTCTGGGATGCGGGTTCGGATCCCATGTGGGGCAGTTGCCAGGTACTGACCGCTGGCCGGTGGTTTTCTCCGGGTACTCCGGCTTTCCTCCACCATCAAACCTGGCACGTCCTTACATGACCCTGGTTGTTAATAGGACGTTAAACTAATAAAACCACGCATTGATGCGTTAAGATAAAATATGGGCTAACTGTATTAATGTATATTATTCATAAAACTATGGTGGTGAGTTAGCGGCGATTTCACCATTGCTGTACAAAATGGCATTTACACTAAAATTTAATGATGCCAAAAAGGTATATGAACAGTATATTGTAAAAAATGTGGCTTAATACTTAAGACGGTATCCGCAATGTTATGCAGCTTTGTGTTGGTGACAAGAAATAACAGCATGTATTCCTACTACTGATGATAACGCCAAATTTAGCTGGCGAAGACGTTCCGCCATGTAACCATTAACCCTGCACATCCAAGAACAAAGATCAGATGGGGAAATTGTTAAGGAATGACTCCTAGGTCGATAGTTTTTTTCGGGTACATGATGACAAGTTTTTAAAACCATCCTAGCTCTGAATGTAACATTACACAAATTAATCTCTTAACATTTACATGTTACAGTTGAATTCGGTAAAGTTTAATTGAAAAGGCAAATAATACATGATGGAAATATTTGAATTTCAATCGAAGTATTAAAGGGATATAAAAAGCAGTTTCAGACTATATCAAACTGTTTTGTATATTTCAAAATGAAGTTATTTCTTTTTACAAAATGCTGTCATAATGTTGGCATATATAATGACAACAATTCTAATACAATGATCACTTCATTTATATTTTAGATATTTATGTTATAACGAGCTCTAGACCTCTTACATGGCCCTAACGCGTGGTATATCCGCTGCCGCCCTAACGTGTGGTATATCCGCTGCCGCCCTATTGTTGGTAATACTAATAATATTATATCTGTACACGTACGGATTAGTTTATACTCCTTGTCCCCACCAAAGCACTGCAGACGTTCGTGATTAAGTAGTATATCCTTAAAGCATATCGTCTAAGGAGAGTCTGTAACAAATGGTTCTATTACTCTCAAGCAACATTACAAGTCCTCAACCATCAATCTGTCTGCTGCAGTCATTTCGTTAATACGATTTTTGGCACAATTATAGCATGTTGTTGTCGACTTAGGCAGATTCGGTGCTATATTTTACAAGAACATGACATTTTTGCACTATGATACTAGTATTACAGTTTAAATTCTCATGTATTTTTTATTTCTACTGATTCTATTACAAAAACCAAATGGATTTGACAACAGCAAAAGCCTGTTTTAGCCATCTCCAAAATTTGCGAAATACGTTGTTTATGGGTATGTCAGCTTCCGTTCATTTTCATTCTTTGTTCTTAAGTTATCACAGCTATTGATAAAAAGCTGAAAAAAAAATTATAAAATTTTACGCACTAACCGGAAATTACACGAAGGTTAAGTTTCTTAACCTAGACTTTTAAGCATCGTTTCTAAAAAGTTTCTAGCAATTTGCCAATTTCTGCCACGTGTTGAACGTATGACAAAATGTATCTGATCAGTAAAGTCATTTTAGTTTGTGGCGTTGACTCAATGTCTCAAAAAGCATCGCCATAACGGCCTATAAACTGCATTAAAGTCTGGTGGTAAAACGGATGGAAGATCGATGAAGGGACGTCTATCAAAATAAAGCTATCCACGGCAGTATCTTTAAGTACACAATTACTCCACAATGCTCGCGGTTTGTGTCACATTTTCACTGCGCCAAACTTTATTGAAACAAAATTCCATTGACAAAGTTAAATAGATACCGAGAATAACGAGTTGCGCTTCCATTAAATCTTCGTTTCCGCGTTCACTTTAGCATGACTGACGTGGGTGACAATTCATTGTTTTCTTAAGTGTCAGAAAATGTCAGCTGATATCAATACAAAAGAAAGCGATGGGTTTCCTGATGAACGAGAAAAGGTTAACCTTTCGCACTGGTAGCTTGATCAATCGTTCACGAATGTTAATAATTGAAAAAGATATTTGTTATGCTTGAAAGTTGAATTATTAAAACTTGTAACCTGTAATCTTAAGAATTAATCATTTTTAAGATGTTAAGGGAACAATTCATTCAATATTCTGTGACCGTCAGTTGAGTTGGTGTTCCACTTAAATTAAATCCTACGGTTCATATGTTTCATGTAAAATGTAAGTATATTTGAGTGTTAAAAATTATTAACTGTAAGCAATATTTCCATGATAGCTAATTCTTATTTCCTTCCTTATATCTTTTTCGTATAGCGTTTGAATGTTCAGTTTCACTTATTTGCAGAATGTTTTTTGTATTGTTTTAAGGGTTGGGGCTACGATGATTTATTTTTACGAATTATAGACATATGAATACTTACCTATTAAATGTAAAGAAATATTAAGGTTGCAAAATATAAATTTCTTTGCGAATCCGTGATCGTGCCGCCATTACAGACCCAGACGTTTCATAAATGAAAGCGTTTTCTCATCTTACGTCATCTACAAATTCAAGACATTTCATGTTATAAGGCTAATCAATTAAAACAAAATGTAACTCCACTATTTCACTCACTAAAGTGTCTGTTGTTGTGTCTGTTTTCTTTATGCAGGTGTGTATTTATGATAGAGACAGTCGACAACGCTTCCATCGGAACTGATAATATCTCCGCGGTTCTAGACGACCTTCTCGTCAACTACGACAAGAAACTGAGACCTGGATTTGGAGGTAAAGTAAAACCTGCCATAAAAAATACCTCTGTAAATTGACCACCTACTGAATTATCCATTTTCTTTGAGTTGAAAATAGCTAAATTCTACTCAAATTATTAACCCTGTGTATCTAAGTTTTGCGTTTTCAAATTCAATATTTCTTCACTGAAAACATCTTCAAATGCCATGGAAACTATTTAAAATTTTGTAGAATATAATAACTGTTTGATTTTATTTGGACAGGCGATCCGTTGGAAGTTCAGATAGACATTTTACTGAGGTCTATGGGTCCTATATCTGAAAGGGATATGGTATGTATGTAAATTACAGACTAACGGATTTGTTAAGTTCTTTACAGTGGGAAGGACAAATATCTAAAAGTAACTCGATATATCTTATATCATGTTTCAAACTCGGGGAAATGGGGAGTAAAAGCTTTGTACTAAAATGATTCATAGTAAAAGAAATACATTATAATTAATGTATCTGTGTTGCAAAAGCACACTGATGATATTGGTCAGCAGGTTTTAAAACGCAGAAAACTTGATGGTTGACTACCAGAAAGAATTACAATATACATTGTTTAAACGGTCAGATATTTCAGTTCGTCCTCGAACTTGAACAATCACATTTAATTTAGTTATTCTAAAAGCTCCTTACCAACTCAAAGCTAATAAATCAATACAAACAAACACAATGACGACTGCGTCAGGTTTCTGAACATAAACCATAACGTTTGTCTTGAAGAATGTTGACGCATTCTTAGTGCTACATTTAACACGCTGAAATAATTTATTGAAAATGTAGCCAAGTGCGAAATGATATTGGTTCTAGTGGTGAATAGTGGCAGCAGGCAGAAATAGCATTGGACTTGGATTCGTTGAGTGAAAGCCATCATTCGACTAGTAATAGGAGCGTACTGCGAATCCATTTTTGGAACAAAGGACACAGTAAGAAGCTAGCGTTTTAGTTGCGTATTTTCCTTCTGACTGCATATTTCATTTGATTAATTGTGTCTAGGGTCAGAAGAGGTATACTCACACAGGCCGTGATAAATCCGTCAATTGGCTCGCCATACATACACACTTACTTCTATTCATGAATATATCGGCGCAAAACTCTCTCTTTGTATATTTTGAAACAAGCTGACTCGCGCTACATATACTGCTCTCGCAAATGCCGCTTTTGGTGTTAATGTAAGAAATGATGCATAAAGATAAGAAAACGGCTTTATTTGCGGATAACAAAATCGTCTAGTGAGGTCTTTTGGGATTTTTCTTTATTATAATTGGCTAAGTTATCATATTCCCTAGAGTTTGCCATTTCATTCAAATACGACAGATGACGTAATGCCCTGACCTGATAGTCTGGACGTCAGTTACATGTCCCTTTTTGTCTTGCGTGACCATCTATTACGTGTGAGGTCGATCTCAAACAAAATGGCTGAAGTATATCGTCTGGTATTAGGTTTAATCCATCACGCTGTGTGTCCTTAATTGACTTTGTGACATGAAGTCACGGTACGGATTTGGACAGAATTTTAGTCTTACACGAACGGTACTATTCACCTATTTACTGAACACCTGTATATGCTATCATACCGAATCAATACACTGTCATAACATCAATCCAATAAAACAAAATTACGCTTAAAATCAGTATAAGAAGTTTAATGCATAAGATATACTTAAGCTTTAGCAAATGTATAATATGATATGTACTGTATTTTAATACATATAAATTTTGTGGGTGTAAAATTTCGGGGTTTTCTGTTTGGAGTTTATTTGCGGGAGTTTACTTTCTTTATTATCTTTGTGGTATTTTAAAACGTCATTCTAATGATAGACAATAATATGCGACCAGGATTATGTTCATTTCACGATGTATTAAATTTAGCGAATTAGGATGATTCTGCGAGATTAAAGGCCCGCGAATATTAGCAACTATATACTGTACAGTGTGTTACACTCTTTTATTCGCTCTTTCAGTCATATGAAGCAAGTGTTTACTACATGCCGTATGTCTATGGTTTGAATTTCACAATTTCAAATATACTTCTTTTTCCTCCTTTACAAGGCAAGCAATATACTATCTTCGAAGCCAATAACGTTCGAAGAATTTGATTAAACACAATTAATGGTACGTCTATGGAACATCCTTCTCAGTATCAACGGTCTATTTATGATATACCGGATACGTTTTACGGAGACATGTTAGTGTATGCAAGAGCCATCCAAGGTCCCAAACTCACAAGTCAGTTGGGAAATCAGTATATGTGCATTGTGTTGTTAGTGAATGTTTGAGAAACAAGAGGCCCAAGGGCCTTAACGGTCATCAGACTACCTTGGCAATAGCCGTATAGGAAATTAATTAGATATGGTGTCGAGGTTAAAAAATAAAAACACTTGGTCGGGACCATGTAAGGATCATTTCATGCAAATTTCAGCCAAACTGCATGGTTTCAAGATGGCGGCTATGGAGGCCATCTTGGTTTTTGGATCAAACGGTCGTTGAGAGAAAATCGTTCGAAGATTTTAGCCTATTTGACCCCTGAATCCTCAAAAATTGGTCAAGGTCAATCATTTTCACACCTTTGGTAGCCCTTTGTACTAGCATGCCACAGGCTAAATATGAATACTTTCAGCCATATAGTTATTGAGAAGAAGTCATTCAAATATTAAAGCCTATTTGACCGCTGTGACCTTGAAAAAAGGTCAAGGTCATTCATTTTCACACCTTTGGGAGCCCTTAATCCCAGCATGCAACAGGCCAAATATGAGTACTTTGGGCATAACGGTTATTGAGAGGAAGTTGTTTAAAATTTTAGCCTATTTGACCCATGTGACCTTAAAAGTAGGTCAAGGTCAATCATTTTCACAACCTTGGTAGCCCTTCATCCCAGCATGCCACAGGCCAAATATGATACTCTCGGCCTTACGGTCATTGAGAGAAAATCGTTCAAAGATTTTAAAAGCCTATTTGACCCCTGAAACCTCAAAAGTAGGTCAAGGTCATTCATTTTCACACCTTTGGGAGCCCTTCATACTAGCATGCCACAGGCAAATATGATACTTTCTCGGCCATATAGGTTTAAAATTTTAGCCTATTTGAGAGTAGAAGGTCAATCATTTTCAACTTTGGAAGTCCTTTATCCAGCATTAAAGCCAAATATATTTGAGCCTCGCTGTGTTACTTAAAAGAAGGTCAAGTCATTCTATTTCACACCTTTGGTAGCCCTTATTGCCTAGCATACTTACAGGCCAAATATGAGTACTTTGGGCTAACGGTTATTGAGAAGAAGCCATTTAAAATTTTAGCCTATTTGACCCCTGTGACATAAAAAGTTGGTCAAGGTCAATCATTTTCACAACCTTGGTAGCCCTTTATCCCAGCATGCCACAGGCCAAATATGGGTACTATGAGCTTAACGGTTATTGAGAAGAAGCCATTCAAAGATTATAGCTTATTTGACCCCTGTGACATAAAAAGTTGGTCAAGGTCATTCATTTTCACAACTTTGGTAGTCCTTCATCCAACATGCTACAGCCCAAATATGAGTAATCTGAGCTTAAAGGTTATTGAGAAGAAGTCGTTCAAAGATTTTATTCTATTTGACCCCTGTGACATAAAAGTTGGTCAAGGTAATTCATTTTCACAACTTTGGAAGTCCTTTATCCCAGCATGCTACAGGCCAAATATAAGTTCTTTGAGCCTCACAGTTATTAAGAAGAAGTCGTTCAAAGATTTCTGCCTATTTGACCACAACTTTGGTAGCTCTTCATTGCCGCATACTTCAGGCCAAATATGAGTACTCTGGGCCTTACGGTTATTGAGAAGAAGTCGCTCAAAGATTTTAGCCTTTTTGACCCCTGTGACCTTGGATGTTGTGCAAGGTCATACATTTTCACAACTTTGGTAGCCCTTAATCCTAGCATGCTACAGGCCAAATATGAGTACTCTGGGCATTACTGTTATTGAGAAGAAGTCGTTCAAAGATTTTAGCCTATTTTACCCCTGTGACCTTGAAAGTAAGTCAAGGTCATTCATTTTCACAACTTTGGTAGCTCTGTATGCCAGCATGCTACAGGCAAAATATGAGTACTTTAGGCCTTATGGTTATTGGGATGAAGTCGTTTGAATGAAAAGTTTACGCACGACGACGGAAGGTGCACGATGACTAAAGGTTATCCTGACCCTTCGGGTCAGATGACCTAAATAACATGCATATCTTTCCAAGTTTTTGGATCGACTTATTATTCTTTCGGAAAATTCAAAGTCTATTTTGTCCCATAATCCGCCAAATGTCCTCAGACATCTCCTATGTAATATTTATGCACATGTGACTAGTGTCATAAACATTTAGCATTTTTAATATTTTGATGATGAGTTTCTTCGAAATGTAGGTTTTAGTTATGTAAAAAAGCATCTCAAATCTATGTTAATTTCATAGTCTCGCGACAATTTCAGATCCCGTATAAATATAAGTCCTCTTATATCATCAAACATCCCCCTGAAGAGCAGCGATAGCTGCGAAAGCGCAAGGGATTGCAGACTTGATAAGAACTCTAAAATATACAAGCTAAATGTTAGTTCAGAAAGTAGATATTGGTAGATAAATCAATAAGTCATTTTAATCAATACATACGCATATGCGATTTATTTCTCATTAGTGAACAACTTAAAACTGATATCACCACCTACTTCACTGTACTAATGTGTTTTAGGTATACACGATGGATATCTACTTTCGACAGAGATGGATGGATGAACGCCTGGCCACTAATATGTCAATAGAAAACATATCGGTCAGTATTAAACTTCTGGACAAGATATGGTATCCGGACACAGTGTTCTTTAACGGCAGGAGGTCTTCTCTCCATCTCGTCCCTACTCCGAACAGGTTCATTCGCATAGGCAACAATGGGTCGATGTATCTTTCACAGAGGTGAGAAACATTAAAGATGGCAATTTAAATTTAAAACTTTTAAATCCTTTGATTAAATCAATGTTTGACAGGACTACTAAAGCCTCATATATTGGTAACTAATAGTCTTAAAAAAGAAAAGAAAAATAGCTGTTCGTTTCCTTAGCGACCGGAGTCGATAGATAGAGTTCGTCTGCAAATAATTAAAAAAAAAACTCTCAACACGACTGTTTTAAATTGTATTGTCTAATAAATACAAAGCAACTGTCAAAAAGAAACAAATGGAAGTCACTAAATGCAATTCACAAATGTAGTAACACGTGCCGATTATAACAAGTCGATGTCTTGTTACACATGGCAACAACACTTCCATTGGAGACCAACACAATGTCTAAAAGGTGTTACACGTTCAAAAACAGTAAAACTATGGAGTTTACTTAACGTCCCCAGTAAAATACACAAGGCAAAACAACATAAAGTAAATTTAATAATTAAATAATTTTTAATCTATAAATTTTATAGTCTTGAAGCGATTTAAAAAAAATCTTTGGGTTTTTTTCTATACAAAATTCAATCTCGCTTTTTGTTGAATACAATGCCTTGTGCAAAGAGAATTGCTACTAAATAACCTAAGATATGAAAAGATTCCAATCCAGCACGTAACATATGTGAACATTCTAATGTGCAGACTGACAGTACGGGCGATATGCCAGATGAAGTTACAGAACTACCCCTTGGATTTCCAGGTTTGCCCTCTACACATAGGAAGTTGTAAGTATCAAAGGTTTGTTACATTGCATATTATAACATATCTGTAATACTGTGAATCAACTCTCTTTCGCAGCTACCAAATTTTTTGATTTCCATTTCAAATAGATTCAGACGGATTTAAAAGTTGAATGACAATACAAATCAATGATTTAGTTGAGAATTAGCGGATACAAACACATTTCCTTTGTTCGCGAATTCGCGAAAGTAAATCGCTCGCAAAAGAAAATTAGTTAATAGTATGAAATTATTAATTTTTATGTTTTGATACTCTATCAACATCGAATAGCAATTAAAATGATTCCAAAAACGGTTTTTTTTAAGAAATCTTAAGCATAACTGCAAAACAATATCAATCAGTAGCAAGCATCGTGCTTTTGAGCACCATGTCCTTGGTAAGTGAAAACCGTGGCTAAAATCGTATTAAACTTTTTGCAAAACACAAAAACGTCACACTTGGTAAATCTGATTATTGTATCTGGAGTTCCCCGCATCCATAATTCCACAATAATAAGAAACAGACATATAGATTAACTTGCACTGTCTCTTGGAGTAACCGATGAAGTTGTATTGAACCAAATGCCAAATGTAGAGATCCACATACATACTGAAATCAAGCATTATATATGAAAAAAAGCTTATGTTTTTATTAGATTTTGCATTAAAGCAGTAAATATTTCCAGTAATACATACTATTTTTTTCGAATTGAATTTGAAACTATTTTCTACTGTAAAATAACAACATCGTAAATACATCAGAGAAAAATGACTAGCGGACCATTAAAATATATACCTACACTTGCAGAATTTAAATTTACTTTTGTTTCGAAATAAAGTAGTAAAATAAATCTGAATTCCTTTGGAAAAGGTTAATGTGTGTTCATTTGCAGTTATATTCCTAGAATGGCAATAACTACTATTCTGGAACCATTTTTGTCATAAAGATTTGACTAGGCCGTTAAGATTGCACCTTTTGGCTGACTTTAAGTAGGGTTTTCACACAGGACTAACATTTTATGGTACTTCTCCGCTTTATGATCAGTGTTTATCGTTACAACCCGAGATGGAAATTGTATTTGAAATTTTATGTTTTGAAGAAAATTCCAATCCTAATGTATAACTATCTCTCGTAAAATAAAATTGATTATCGGGGTAAATTTTATAGAAGCCAGAAAAGGCACGCCAAGACGCTTTAACTATAAAAGTGTATGGATTTATAAATTTCAACATGTCAAATTCTGTCAGTTTGAACGTAAATGGTTTATGTCAAGGCCCCATAAAACATCGCTGCCTCCTGATGTCTATAATGGAAAAGATCCTTTAAGCAATGTTTATTTCGATAACCAAAGTTTACAAAAACAGCCATGAATTAATACATAGAGTATGTTTATACCTGTATACGAATACACCTGTACAATACACGTTACATCATTTACTGTTTCTTTAAAGAAAGTACAGCGATATGGTGCTGCAGTAATTGGTGTCATTGACCGAATGATCATGTGTTTGGCAATATATCCTTCAAATTGACCTACCGCCAGGTGTACAATAGCCACGCCTCGTGCTCGAAAACGCACGTGTTTCCATTCAATCGGACATCGTAGCACACACAATGCAAAATGCAAAGTCACGTGCAGTTTAATTGACAGATGGCGATCCTTCAATTATTGGTCGCAAATAAGCAAGTTGCAAAGTGCTAGATACATGTAGCCTGCCATAAGTGATTGTGCTTTAAAATATGGTTTAGAATAAAGCAACCCCCATGTTTTTGTCTTACAACAGTTACCATCCATGGACGTGTTATGTTTAAAAGAGAACAAAAAAAAAAAAAAAAAAACTGGAATATTCGGAGAAAAAACACCACCCCACGGTCAGTATTTGGCAATTGACGGCGCACTGCAACGTTTGGCCACTAATCCTGAGTCTTACATTTTACATCTGACCACTAGCATTTGATGCACGTGCTCTGAGTGGAGTCAGTTTCGCTTATTGGTTGTAGGTATTTCCTCTGCAGCACCAACTTTCTTCCACCAATTGATATGCTCACGTGCTTGTGTGCGCCATGACATGCACGAGACAAAAAAGTGTTGAAAGTACAGCAGTTCCGCAGACGATGACCCTAATGCAAAACATTAAACTCAATCCCAAGACAACACTTAGGTTAATAATATAAACAGCTTTACCATAATGCATTTTGGGCTAGAATGTTAAAAGCTTTGTTTTCTGCGTGTTAGTGGTGTATTGGTTAGGAATGGTTTGCTGTGCCATGTATCACACTTGACTCAAGACGAGCACGCACGTCTTATGTGGGGGCTTCGTCTGAGCACGCAACACTAATACCTGTACCTAGAAACAATTATCGCTACTAATTACAGCTTAGTCCGTATCATTGGCACTTTGGTTAGGAAACGGCACACGATATGAGAAAGTGTACGCTGTGTAATTGTCATAATAACTAACGGTCGTATTTAATTATTTATATAGTGAACTAGTATGAGCTATGTCCGATAAATCATTTACAACTTGTACAAATTCCTTGAGACGGTTGATTATCAATTTTGTTGCTTGCATTGACTGACGAAGGGAAGTTAATCCCCATCCAAATGAAGTGTGCGCACGCAATTTACTTCTCTTCATAAGTCAATGCAATCAACAAAATTAATAATCCATTCTTATATTCACGTTAAATAATTTTAAAATTACCGCCGATATAATTCACATTTTGTGATTTCGGAATAACCTTATCATTGTACGTATTTTTAACATTACGTATTTTTATGTGGGACCCTCCTAGCCCATGGCCTATATATTGTACGTATTTTTAACATTACACCCGTTATCGTACATGCATGTGGGCCCTCCTACAAATAGCCACCAATCATACGTTTTCATCGCCACACAAAATAAAGTTCCAGTTCCGAAAACTGTCTCATTCTTTGGTTATTGCCACGTTTAATATTGGCGTATGAAACTTCCATGCCTATTACTGGCAGTAAAACGAGTGCGTGATGCGGTCGTTCTTAACTCATAAGGGCTTGGTGCCTGATAACTAGAGCGTCTCAATTGTTGTAATAACCTTATACATTGCAAAGTCTTTTAAATCGGGTCCAATGGCTGTAGAACGTAACTGAATGTCGTATATTCTGTTTGGTCATTATTTGTAATTTGTTATCAAAATATCTTTTCAAAAACCTAGTTCTTCTGTCTAATATATTGACATTGGTACATACACATGTAAATAACATAATGCTGTCAAAGCTCAGGAAAATGTGTTATATATTGGCTTGATAGGATTTCTTCGCTGGTCATTAGAGGATAACTTTGATATTTTTTAAATGTGGTCATTTGGTGGCTGGTGTTTTGGGATTTAGATTCAGAATAGAATCAATAGAGAAACATCGATTTTAAATATTGGCGGTAACCAACCCATTACCATTGAGTTTTGATTCATATGAAACCGTTCCATTGATAATAGACGTCAGGTTTTATGAAAGTATTCAAGTTTTTTCCGTTTCTTTGGGTTTGATGTTTTTACAAAATGTCATTACTATGTCCCGGTATATATGTTATTTATTATCGCCGAATCACCACATGTTTCTTTGGGACATGTTGAACTTCAGTGCATTGGATAACATTGTTTCTCGAGAGTGAGATTATGATGGTATATGTACATATACCTGTTTAAACTGTCTGGGTGATAATGAAAATTTTAAGCCACACTTTATAATGCATTTCTGTCAGTGTGTATATGTGTATGCCTATAACAATAATAGGGAAACAGATCCACTCACTGAACGGTTATTTACAACTGAAACGGCATAAAAGGGCCACAAGTGTAAACAAAAGAATGTCCGAATGTATTATCAAGCGTGATCTAAAATCTTCATTGAGAAATGAAGTCATCCTAGTTTAACAGTTTCTTTAGAGCAAAGCGTAATAACAATGAAAATATGTTATTTGGATCTATTTTATCTTGAAAATACAAAGTAATTACAATTTAAGACAACGGAGTGGATTTTTTGAAAGATTTTTTTTATATTTTTTGTCTGAACTTTTTTTTTTCATTAGTCACAAATACTCAGCAAGTACCTCTAAAAAACGTTATTAAAGTATTTCACATAAGACATTAAACATGGTTCCCTTCCCATAATTGAGTATTATTATTGTTTAACGATATAAAACAAAATGTCTGTATAATAAACGCCATATTCATTCAAATTATTGAAAACAATATCAATTTATTTGAAGACTGGCATCTACGTGGTATTTAATTGTAATTGACATATTGCTTATATGATATGCATAATCTTATTATATTAATACTGGCAATTACGACACAAACAACTTTTGATGCGTATTGAAATTTTAAACGAACCACTATACGAAATAGGTCCAAAGTCAAAGGAATCAATTCGTGAATTATTCAAGGTCAATGTGCAAAGAAAACAAGCCCAGGAATACAAATCAAATTCCATGTTGAGAAAACCATGCTCTGGTATCTGCAAATCGTCCTTGAATTATTCAAAAACATGCAATTTCCGATGTTATGAACTTAGTTATGCTTATTTTCTGCTTGCAATTGGCTATTAAGGTCATGCAATATATTCCAATGAATCATCTTGAGAAACAAGAACAAATTACGTTGTCAATTTATTACGTAACGACAAGATTTATTGTTAGAAAAAGAATCATATTTTTTTTGTATTTTACCATGGTGGTTGCGGTGGTGCCTGAGCGTCTTAGATTGATGTGTATACCGTGGTTTTTTATTACAGTTTAGGTGTATCATATTAAGAATTATGTCGACTTATTCAATTTATATATTGTATGTTTTGCCGTCTGGGTTATCAGCTCATGAAAATCATTATAGATCTAAATACACTGATAGCATAGTCTATCGTATAAGATTTAAAAAATCAAAGTGGGTATTCATTTTAGAAGAGTTATTAATAAAACACTGAAGTTGGTACAGTACATATAACTGAGCATTAAAGGGTACTGTAGGTGAAGTAGAGAGCGCTCAATATTTCAGGCAATTTGGTTCTATCATTATTGTACTTTTTTATTTTAGATAATCACAGATATCAATTAAGAAGACGTTCATTACATCAAATCAGCAGTATTGAATTTGTGAAATACAATGTACATTACCTATTAATGATGTTTGTTGTCAATATACAACGACGATTATATACATTTGTTTAAGTTCAGCCTATCTTTCGTCATTTGCTTACTATAAATCAGTTATTTTTTAAGTGTGATGTATTTACCCGTATTTCTTTGGGCATGAAAAGGTGAAAAGTCACCGCGAGAATAAGTTGATTAACAGTATCATTACATCATGCAGTTGTAACAGAATTCGTTCGTATTCGCATTACTGACAACTTTATGTAGAATCCAAAATGGCAATTGCAAGTTTGGTTCATTCTTAAGGTTTCACATAGCTATCAGAGCTATCGAATGATTAGGTTTTCTTCGTTATAAATATCGACATTGTATGAGTAATGGAAGCTGATATCATAATTAGTCTTTGCATTATACAGCACAGCCACAGATTGCGTTTGACAAATGTTTGTACTTGTTGGCACGAGATCATGCTTCTGTACTTTTGTGTACTTCCTATTCATCTTATCACATTTCCGTATTTTATATCAATTCAAGTAATTACATGAAGCATCCTGAACGTTAATGTAAGATATGATTATTATCCGATTATAATCAATAGCTTCTGCATGGACTGAATAAAGCAATGTTGCACTTCATCACAACATGTGCACCTTAATACGTTCCCGCTGGACAAAACATTTCGCTACCCAACAAAATGTCCTAATTACAATTTCAGTAATAATCTTATCATATGACGTAAATCAACACGTTGTAAATGGGTTTAATGTGTATTTCACATGGTTACTGTATTACAGCTCATGTATAATTTCAATTTACTTAAGATACCTAGGAAATGCCAGAAGTTGTTAAAATAGTGACATATAAGACTTTTATAAATATTAAGAGGTTATAATGACCTCACGATGACACGATTCCTATGATGAGAAGCAGTGAGTAAGTGGATGAAAGTGAAGCATTTTACAGTACAATTACATCTAAGCATCTCTGCTGTCCACAAGGCCAGTAGCTGTTTAATGTTCAAATCAATAATATCACATTATTTTTAAGTATGCTTGACAAAACATATATTTTATTAAATTGTCAACTTTAGGTAAGTTATAATCAAAGGTTTCGCAGCAAAAGAAAAATACAAACGAATCATGTGACTTTTGGAAAAAAAATGTTTTGATGATACATGTAGAATTTCTGGGAGATAATACCTTTGTCGTGATAGATGTTTTTGTCTATATTACATGCTATTACATTTGTACAAATTACATCATAAAACGCGAAATAACCATCAGAGTTTGGCTAATCACAACCTGTATGACTATATATTGTTTTTAAATCACAGTTAGTTTAGGTGAAAAACATTCAAATTATTCAAAAATCATTTTGTAAACTTTGACCAAGCAGTTTACAAATGTTTCAATTAAGTAAAGCTAGTATTATTCCTCATTGTACACAGCTGGGTAAAATATAAAGTAAAAAGGTTTATCTAGATAAGGAATGGAACCATAATGATTAAACTTTATGAACTATAGCATGATATTTAGTCATCTGTTATTATGAATTAGTGTTTATTGCATTCATCTCATGGTAATGCCCATTCCAGGGCGTTTTCAGAATGGCATATCTCAACACGCCATACGAGGTTGGTGTGTATCGCTATGTTTGTTGAGAGGAAGTGCACTTTATCCTATGTAGTGTGGTATATAAAATTTACTGATCTGTTTTGTTAAAGTCCTAAACATCTCCAAACCTAATAAATAGTTATACGAAGGTATTATCAGACGCCATATTGCCATCCCTTGCATTTCAAGTCACAAGAGGATATTTCAGAAACATGTTAAACCGGTGTTGTTCAAAATATAAATCGCCTTTATCTGATACTCAGGGCTTGTAATTCCATCAGTGTAAATTTTCTAGAACATATCAAAAGCAAAACTCAATTGCTGTGCATTTAAGCAGATAGAAACCAACATAAAAGACATACTTAACATACATAGAGGTGGTAGTTAGCTTTGATAACGGAGTGCGTATCTACATATATTTAGACATCAGGGAGAGTATAAGTCTAACTTAATTACACACAAACTGCCGTCATGATCTAAGTCTGAATTATTGATCTTGTTTAAAGAGAGACCTAGACGCAAAAACATATATTTGAATCGGGAAAGGTCCTCTTGTGTATAAGACGGAGTCTTATAACACAGAAGGTAGGAGTACGAGACGTCAACTTTAGTATTTAATTATTTTATTTATGTTTCTCTGTGATAGCGCCGTTAGGATAGACCAGTAACGTACATCTGTAGAGATTTGTATCGTTAATCCCTTATTTTATTGCTACACTGCTATCTCACACCAACCTTTCCACTTCGCTCTCTCATGGGTATCGTTACACAAGGTAATGTAAAGATAAAACAAATACAATACAAATGCATGCATACTAAAACTTCAGAGAACAGTATGTTACACCGATTTCGTAGCCTGCAGTGCTATATATGCATATTTCTTCCTGATTTTTTTTATTGATTACAAAATGAAAAAAAAAAAAAAAAAAAAAAACCCACACACAATGAGAAGATAAAAATAAAATGTTTTTTGTAATATGGCAATCGGTTTTTGTTCTGATGACTCATGTTGTGAAATGAAATGCCATGTCACTATATATGCATTGTATCAAGCCAAATTTAGTGAACAGACCGACAGTCTATTAATCTATTTCAAAAGTAATTAAAAACCATCCATTCATTTTTTTTAAATTATGTTTCTAGTATTATTATAGAAAAAATCACGTTTTCTAATTCCATTTATATTAACTACTGGCTTGAAAGCTAATAACAAATACGTTGGTACATATTCAAATACTTCATTACATGTATTTACATATTACAGAGTTGTCTGCACTTGTAAGTTGGTATTGATTGTTACGTTATGTGTTTGTGAGCGTAACGTCGTAATTTTCTGAGAAAACGACGTGAATTGCGCCCACCAAATGATGACATTACAATGGATATCTACCCGCAAGGACGCTAACTACCCGCAAGGACGCTAACTCTGTTATAAGCCAATTCGGCATACATTATTAATGGGTTTTTTTACCTTAGTTGCCTACTCCACGAAAGACGTGATATACAACTGGAGGTACGGTGCAGCATCCTCGGTCGAGCTTGCGGCGGATATGACCTTATCACAGTTTGACCTCACCAACCACTCGGCGTCCTACTCAACGACCTTCAGAAAAGGAAGTAGGTTTCAACAATGTCTGGCCGATGTCTTTTATAGTCGTCATAATTTGTAACTTAAGAAATCATTATGTAGGAAATAACGACAGACATTGGGAAGACAATTATTGGGAACAAATACCAATTGTAGCAAATACTTAACTGGGCACGTTAAGGAGTGGTAATGTTCGATACGGTTGTATAAAATAATACATATATGGTAAAAAAAACACATATGGACCTTTGATTCGGTCCATATTGGTTTTACAAACCAGCTAAGCCCTTGGACAATTTATCATTCTACCAGGGTGGTATAACACACCAAAGGCCCATAATTAATATTAAAATAACGTTCTGCATTGGTAACCAACAGGTTTTTACCATACTTTTGTTTTCAAATTCTCCAGTGGAACTGTCCATGTTATCCGTCCACTTTGGCCTGAAGCGTCACTCCGGATACTTCCTTATCCATGTCGTGGTGCCGTGTATCCTACTAGTCATTCTCTCCTGGGTCAGTTTCTGGATCAACAGGGAAGCCACGGCCGATCGCATTGCTCTAGGTAATACAAATGATAATGATTGTAATACGCATGTGTAAAATCAGCATACGCATTCTAGGAAACATTTTATGTATCATAGACTATAATGAGAAAATGTCAGTCTAGAAATAAATACTTGTCTAGTTCATTTCTTGTTCATAGTATCTATAATCTAATGTTGAAAGCATAATATCTTCATTTATTTCATGGCTAAATGAAAGGAATTATCTAGATATTTTTTCAAAGCATCTACTAAACGAGTTTTTCTATTAATATATCGTCTTTTAGTTTTAGATATTTGATATAAAATCACCATAACCTGTTTTGATAATTTTTTGTAATATTTTGATATTTAACCATAACATTTCTGCATTATTTAAAGGATCACATGGGTACCAGATAGCCTATTTAAGTGAATTCATTTTGTTCAAATATATCAACACATTGTATGATAATAAATGTTACTATCGATTATAGGAACAACAACAGTACTGACCATGACGTTTCTCGCTTTGGAGAACAGAAATGACCTCCCGCGAGTATCCTACGCTACTGCCTTGGATGTATACGTCGCCATGTGCTTTCTCTTTGTACTTTCTACCATTGTTCAGTTTGCTGTAGTCCACCATTTTACAAAACGAGGTCATGGGGATTTAGATCATTCCGGTCATAAACACGAACCAAATAAGGTAATATTTTAATCCAATGAAAAGGATAATGAAGTATGATATTCAAAAGAAGTTGTCGAAAACTAGGTGGCCGACTGAATATTGCGTCTATAGAACTACTTGTAAAGTGGTTTAAAATTGGAAACGCAAATAATATGTCAGCTGTAGTTGAACATTTATGTGTGTTATGTGTGTTCAGTGTGTAAACTTCCAAATTACCTTTTGTATTTAGTTGATTTTTGTTTATTTTTTTTTTTATTTTTCGGTTCGTTGAAGGGCGCCAAAACCGTGAAGTTGCTCTTCGGAAGCGATGATTACTTTCATATTCCGTTACCTCGGTGAAATTCCATTTTAGAATAAAATTAATTTTCTTTAATTGGATCTTTTCTTTTATCTGAATTGATTGGTTAAATCAGAATATAACGTTGGTATTCAGATTCATTACGGTTTCATTTTTAAATACTATGCTGAAGCAAAAGAGAGATAACTCGGTCTTTAAAAACAATTCACTATATAGTATGATCATTAATCTTAAATTTGGCCACAACATTAACTCCATAACAATAATATTTTACAGACCCTACAGAGGAAACCTGCCATTGGTAGGGTACGGTTCCGGCGACAGAATGGAACATCAACGACGTCATCACGAATATTTGTGTCCCGTGCAGGTGACAGCCGGTTTGGTGTCTGGTTGTCAAGTCTACGGTTCCGCCGCCATGCCAGGAAGTCCGCACCGGAACCAAACAGTGTTAGTCAAGTGGATAAAATATCTCGATTAATGTTTCCAATCGTCTTCATAATCTTAAATTTAGCATATTGGGTGATATTTCTGCCCTAACTACAACCATTTTCTATGAGGAATATATGCTAAAGTAATCAATTGTCAAGAACCCCATTGGCTTCTACTGAATTGCAGTGCTCAACGGGGCCAGACCCCAGTGTCACGGTTACTCCTCAAGAGCACCAAGGTAACTGTGTGTTTCGATTAACAGACAATTAGTGCCAAACCCACAGAGCTTGCAGTAAGCCGAATCTAGACGTATCAAGAAGATGATACCTCTTTGAGTGAAATAAGGAAATTCGATGTCTGATTGAATGAGAAGATTTACTGTAAACAAGCTTTCTTTCTCGTGCGATTTACTATCGCGATTTTCACAATCAAGATATAACAGCAAAGAGTTTATTTCTGTGAATGTATATGACCTCATTCATATTGTTAGATCTGTATACAAATTAGCAATTCCGCGAATGATAATCGGGGCATATTAGTTTTGATTTGGAAATTGTGTTTAAAAGCCGCGAAAGAAAATTGGTTTACAGTATATACAGGATATTTTGCAAATGACATTTCGTTTCGTAGTACACGTAATGTTATGTCAAGTCTTACGAAATCGAACAACACATACAGAAGTATACGCTCGTGTAAGTATGTTATTGTCCAGGCAATCAGTAACATATTGTATCATGAAAAAGGAAACATGCTTTTAACTCACCGTGACCTACGTTGTGTGTGGATACCTAGAATTGTAAACACAAAGATACATCGTGTTTGATGGCAGATTTTCACCGTATCATTTCCAAATTATCATCGAGATATGCTAATGCACATTCAGTGATGAGGCTTCAATTTGTTTATGCATGCGTATCTGTATTGGTATCACATAGCGCTGGAATTTCGACGTGTATGATGTCCCGGTGCACAGAGGTGAAAAATGGCGCAAAGTAGTAAAACCAATAGCTGCACCAAGCAAGCAAATAAATGGCACTTATTTGATTTTATTTCTTCCATGATCAATATGTATTGATGTGAATATATGTAATACAGTGTATATTACTGTAAGCGTTTTTGTATAATTGACTCAACGAAACGTCAACAATTTTTATCAAGCTATATAATGATATGCTGTAAATTAACGCTAATTACGCGAAAGAGTTTTGTGGTGTAAAAATCCTCCACGCGCAATAATGAATACTTGTAAAATATGTTGCAAAAGGTTACCAGGTACATGAAATAATGACATTATACTTGCAAAACTCGAAATCGAGAATATACCGACATTTGCAGTACTAGAGAACATGAATGAAAAGTGAATAATTGTGAATAACTACACTTTATCTTAATCTACGGCTTAATACTTTACTTTGAATGTTAAAACAGAAACCATAGTTACATAAGTATTAACAGAAGTATTAGAGGGTCCTGTTTCATTAATGCCCCAGCATTCTACTTGCTGCTACCGTTGACTAATCATTTTCGAAATACATGTAGGTCAATTCACAATCACTAAATCAATTAAATTTCAGTTTGCTTTAGGGTACATAGATAAGAACAGTATTATCCTATCAAAATAACTATTGTTTGATAAATACAATTGAAGTCCGGTCGTAACCCTTGACTAGAGAACATGTTTCAAAAGTTACAACGCAGTTTTGATGTACAGTTTTTTTCATAACTGATATCGTATAATGTACAGTACTAGCATAGATACTTTAATGAGCATGTACAAATAATGTTTATCTTTTTCTATCACAAATGATATAGAGCCGGATTACGAATGATATTTTGAAAAGTTGAAATATAATATCTATGCATGATATTTGATTTGACGGTCGTGTTGTACTTGTTGGAGAGGGGGAAAAGATAGCAATCACAGATGTGCTATATGGATTTATCAGCAACAAATGCCAGGCAGAAGCTAAACGGACAGGTTCTACATTATAGTTACATTTTTCCTCCAATTTCTGCGTCAGCTCTAAAACAGTTCATAACACTAATAATATGAAATAAGAAGCATGATCTGCAAACTGTCTTCAAACAATTGTAAGAATTTAAGATCTCTTTGGTATTAGTTATCATTAGCATGGGTTACGAAGTAAGAATAAATGAGGACCAAGAATGGAACCCTGGAGTGTATCCGAATATTAGAACAATATAATTTCTTTCTATAATATTTTTATTCTGTTCATATATACTCTAACACCAAATGTAGCAATTCGTCCGACATGACACGACTCTCCCCCCCCCCCCCCCCCTCATTCCTCATTATATATATGCAATCGGTAGGAAAGTAGAGTGCCTGAGAAACACATTGTATGATAGAAAACTAGCAAAGTAATTTGTTCTCAAGCAAAAATTGTATTTGAAGCAAAAATTGTATTTGATGGTATTCGTGAATACAAATGAAGATGTACATTATTTATTATCTTCCATCTGTTTCTGTATGAAACTTCATACCTCACCTGTTTTACTGTTTTATTTTCAACAGGGAACCAATATCGGCAAACTTATGGAATAAAGTGTGTTCTTCAAATTATATCGAGTTATCAATTTTATTGCATATCATGCAGCTAACATTGCCAGGTAAGGATAACTTACTGTAGGCTTCAATCCTACAATCATTAGTATAGTTTCGATTGGTCATACATATGGATATTATTTTAATCAAAATGTATTAAATTGGATGTTTTAGGGGAATACGCGGTCTGTATTTTGTCGACAGTACGCAACAAACGAATCTAGTATACTATCATTATAGTCATATACTCAAAAAAAAGGTAGCAACATGATGACTAGGGAAATACTATTCATAAAATGTCCAAAACAAAATACATATAGGAATGCCGATATAAATTGAGATTTTCATAGATCAACCCCATTTAAATAAAGGAAATCGCGATGTAAACAGGGGATTAAAAGAAAAAGAGAGATCCGACTGAACCAGGTGTTCCTAAAGGATATGCATCTCGTGCCATCGACGATATGGGTCTGTTAAATAAATTGAGGTCATATCCGAGTTTAGTTACAATATCAAATGAAATTCCAGTGAATAATATTGAGATGCTAATATTGTTGTCAGAATAAAACCAAATCCGTCTGCTCCAATCATTATTCTATTTTATGTATACTCGAGTCTTTTCTTGTGGACTTTTACTTTCTTTGGACCTTTTAATGGTTTTAATTAAGGTTTCCGGTGTGGATTCCGGTGTCCGGTTCAAAACTGAAACATGTGGTTCCATGAATATGTGCAGTCTGAATATATTCATTAATTATGGACCTTTGTCCAGGCCCATATGGTCTTGTACCACCCTGGTGGAATGAATGATGATCGAAGGCGTAGCCCGGAGTCATTATTTTAGATTCGACCATGAAGTTATATCAAAATATACACGAAGGCCTAATGAAGGGTCGCTAATTTTTGTATCTAATATGTAGTTTCTTTGTTAACTGTCAAAAAGATTATCTGATGTGCATGTTAATTACTAGAACAACAGTGCCCATAGGACGACACCCTGAAGAAGTCAACGTTTGGACATTGAAGTTCACAGGCGCAAGAATATTAACTCGTGTTTCTAAAAATGGAAACACTGAGTTGTTTCTGTGACAAATCCCCAGTTTCACACCGAACATCCCTAATCTGAAAAGACCCTTTAGCTTAAATTTCCCCATAAGAAATAATTATACACGAGTGCAAACATTTACAACATAACACAAATGAAATGGCATTATTAATTAAATTTGGCTTTTGATAAACCAAAGAATTAACTTAAAGCATAAAAATATCTCCACCTTTAAGGACTTTTCGTGGTCTCGGACCCTGGTAACTCAATTGGTATATTTCAGAGATTTTTGTTAAAGTGTCACTGATCATAAAATCACAATACAATAACAAAAATCCACAGTATAACAAAAATATGATAGGAATAAAATTTGTACGCGATATTTTACACATTATCACAATATACTACAAGACTCTTTCATACGTGATATGTATTGTATATAGTGTTATTGTACATTGCATATAGATAGTGACCACATATGATTCGGCACATATCATACTGTATAGCGCAATTTGGACGAAAGGGGTGAAATAATTGTTCGAGGGAACATATGGCAGTATGCATACCGGATTGTCCTCTACATTTCCTTTCATCGGCTGTATCCTGATTTTTTTATACACATTTGGCATTTTTTATTATTGTATACTGATTGAACCAAGAATTACATGTAGGATGATATCAATTGACCAAACGTGTTTGCACAGTTTCCGATTCGTGCAAATGTAGTTGCGACGCAGTTGCGCCGAGTTCTTCAGAAAAGGACAAGTTATCTTTCTTGTTATGTTTCTCTCGGATCAATTTAAATACATTGTACTTTAATTTTATATGTTACACCCATTTCTATTTAATAATTAATTAGATCTTTGAATCAGGTTATTTTTCCATAGACCGAAAGAATTGTACGTCACGTATTTTGGCGTCATAAATACATTACGTTTTCGCGGGGGATCTTAAAGCGGCACAGTCATTGGCCAAACTGAATTATTGGATAAGATATCAATGCGCCACAACTCAATTTGTTTTATTGTAAAAGTAAGTAAAACTAAGGAATTTTATGCCTAACTAGTACCTGATTGAATTATCTCGCGAAGCGTCTATGAAGATTGTCCTTCCCGTTTTTGTCTATGACTTCATAATCCCAAAAGATATTGAAAATAATGCTTAAATAGACGTGGAAATCTTAACACGATCTGGTAAATATCAGGTTTCAAGTTGTTACACAACAATACAGCTATAAATATTCATAAAGAATGTCTCTTCTACATGGTATAATACATTTGGGTCTTGATGAAGAACAACTAACACTCTATATAGTATGTACATTCTGTAATTACATGTTTGTTTTAAATCGGAAAGACTTCCTTTTGAACAGCCTACCTACATATAAAGCAAGATTAAGGTAATAACGTTTCATTTAGTTGTGCAGATGTGTGCGAGTAGGCTTGTGGTGAAACCGGGGGAAATGTCGTTTATTGGGCCTATATGCCATTTCTGTATATACAAGTGTACAATGTATATATGTAATATTCACTCAACACCTTTTCAAATTAACATACATGTACAGAACAAATATTACCATAGTATACATTGATTAAATTTCTGTATTGTTATGCCCTAATAGCTAGGACTTTAAATTAAGAATTCCGGCACCAACATCACTATACGGTATTTGGTTAAATCGACCCAGCGTTAAATCGGCCCAGGGTCAAATCAGCCCTGTATATAAGTTATATAATAGTAACAACAATGTAGCTTTGTTTTATCTTATTTCCAAAGGCTTTTATTGATTTTTTTATTTTTTATTTTGTTGTGACATTCTTATAACATGTATTTCATTAAGAGTTATTTTTGGTGTTTGATATTTAAGAGAGTATCAAGGGAGGCAATTCAAACATAAAATCCTGACTTGATAAACTTACGTTACAATATACATTGCAGTTACGTCACATGCAATGTCTATAGCCAACACAGGGGCGTAGGAAGCGGGGGGGAAGGGGGAGGGGGGCAACTGCCCCGCCCCCATGTCTTTTTGCCGCCCCCCCCCCATTTTCGCCGACTGAAATTTTCTAAAAATGCTTATTTGAAAGAAAAAAGTGTCTTCCTGCACATTTTTCCGCTGTGCGGCGCATTTCCTAAAACGTTCAAGCACATAATGTCAAACCTTAAATAGTAAATATTCAATACACACGAACTAGACTTAAAATGTCCATCAAGGGATTCTATGTACTATTTAAAAAATGTCTCTTAAAAGATCAATTTGTTTATATGTCTTAGCGAGACAATTAATTCATTTTTGTTTATGTTACACAACAATGTGCCGATGGTGTGAAGCCGGTATATTCAGATCGAGTAGGGTTGCATAATTTTATGACGACACAATTATCATTTCTAAATGCAGGCAGCTTTAAATCGAAAAATTACCATGTTAAGAACGCTTTATAATCATTAAAATTCATCGTAAAACTCATCTCAGCCATTCTAAATCGTCGTAATTTTTTTTCCGGGGGAGACCCCCGGAACCCCCCTAACACCAAATTCTCGTGCCTTTGGGCGTTAGCAAATTCATCAAAATGCATCGTAAAACTCATCTCAGCCATTCTAAATCGTAGTTTTTTCCCGTGGAAACCCCCGGACACCCTCCCCCCCCCCCCTAACACCAATTTCTCGCGCCTTTGGGCGCACGCAAATTCATCAAAATGCATCGTAAAACTCATCTAAGCCATTCTAAAACGTATTTTTTTTCCGGGGGAGACCACCGAACCCCCCAAACACCAAAATCTCGCGCTTTCGGGCGCTCGCAAATTCATCAAAACTCATTTAAGCTATTCTAAATCGTAATATTTTTCCCGGGGGAGGCTCCGGACCCCCCAAACACCAAAATAATCACTATACATTATATGTTGAAAATGATAATGAAGGTATCCTAAACGACATTAATCAAATACTAGATAATTTACTAAGTCAGGAAATAACTGATATAACTAGCTCTGATATAAATGTTATAACTGACGACATAGGCAACTATTTAAATCAAGCGCTTCAAAAGCATTCGAAGTAAAATGTTATAAGAGAAAACATAACAATAACAATAATAAACCATGGTTCAATCGTAAATGTGCTAAACTTAGGAAGGAATTTCATAAAGCAAAACATAAATGTAATAGAAGTAAAAATAATGTGAATAAAATTTATCTTTTTTAAACATAATAGCAAGGAATACAGGAAAGAGATAAACAAATGTTATAAAACATATCAATTTAACAAAGAAAAAGAAATAAGAGAATCATTCAAGAAAAATCCCCAAAATCTTTGGAATATACTTAACAAACTTGATGGACCTGGTAAATCACGTGACGTTAATTTATCTATCAATGAATTATACGATTATTCTAAAAACCTTAGTGGTAGTACCCTTAATGATGAAGATGAGTTTGATATGACAAATATATTAGATGATCAAAATAATATGACATTTAACGAACCGATATCGGAAGAAGAAATAATATAGGCGATCAAAAAGTTGGAAAATAATAAAGCTGGTCGTTTTGATGGAATTATAAATGAGTACATTAAAAAAATAAGTAACTCTTTATTACCCGTTTAAGTAAAACTATTTAACATAATTTTAGAAACGGGTAAAGTTCCGGAATCCTGGATAGTTGTCGTTATTAAACCAATTGATAAAAAACAAAGGCGATAATAGAGACCCGGACAACTATAGGGCAATAACTTTAGTGTCATGTTTTGGAAAATTATTCACTGCAATTATCAATGAAAGGCTGAATCACTACGCAGAAGACGTTAACCTTATTTCTAATGCGCAAGCTGGGTTTAGGAAAAAATATTCAACCACGGAAAACATTTTTATCCTACACTCGTTAATCTCTATATATCTTTCACAAAAGAAATAATTATATTGTTCCTTTATTGATTTTAAGAAAGCGTTCGATACTATATGGCGTGTAGGTCTATGGAAAAAGTTAATTGCTCAAAATATAAGTGGAAAAGTTTTCCGAGTCATTTACAATTTATATTTGAACACTTTAGTCTTGTGTTAAAATTGGAAGCGAAATGTCAGATTTTTTTCATGTGTAATGTCGGAGTAAAACCAGGTGAAAATTTATCTCCGATTTTATTTTCCTTGTATTTAAATGATTTAGAAAGTTTTTTTAAGTGAAAATAATGTAAATTCATTGGAAGAAATTGAAACTGCATGTTTACGTTACACACATTGGATTGTATCTGAAACTTTTTATTATCTTGTATGCCGACGATACTGTTCTGATGTCGGAATCAAGAGATGGTCTCCGAAAAGCACTTGATTGTTTCCATAGATATTGCGAAACATGGAAACTTACTGTAAATGTAAATAAAACAAAAGTAGTGATTTTTGAAAACAAGAAAAATAGAAGAACACATACATTTACTTTTAATAATGATAGGCTAATAATTGAAGATTCCTACTCATATCTTGGTATCATATTCAATTATAATGGAAAATTTTGCAAAGCTAAAAATAAGTTAATAGAACAAGCGAATAAAGCACTTTATGCTCTAAACAGGAAAATCCGAAATGCTTCACTTCCGATTGATATCCAACTTAAATTATTTGATTCACTTGTGGCTCCTATCTTATATGGTTGCGAAATATGGGGATATGAAAATACTCAAATTACTGAAAAAATCCACATGCAATTTTGTAAAAATATTTTAGAATGAAGAAATAATAATTCATTTTTGCTTGTTACGAGCATTTTCATTGGCTTAAAAATTTACTTTATCAGCCCATAAAGGAAAAAATGGCGTCGCCGTTTGTAACGTTGCTTCTGATTGGCTGAGATGACGGCGCATTAATTTCATAGACAAAAGAGTCCCAAAATGAATTTTAAATGTTGAAGAGATTATCTTTAGTAAATTGAATTATAAGGATTAATTTGAATAGATTTTTTATGTTATGGAGATATAACACAAAAATCTGAGTGTACTCTCATCATAAACCGCTTCGCGGTTTATTTTGAGTACAATCAGATTTTTGTGTTAAATCTCCATAACATAAAAAATCTATTCAAGTTAATCCTTAAATACACCACGTTTTATGGTATATGGCGAATTGGGACGATATCCATTAGAAATTGAAATTAAAACAAGAACTGTGACTTTCTGGCACAAGCTCATCACAGGGGGTGGAAAACTATCTAGTGTATTATATACTCTTGTTAATAAACTTCCTTCGCAAGGTCAAATTGAGTACAAATGGCTGGCTTTTGTTCAATCCATTTTTGAAAATACTGGTTTCAGTAATATATGGAATTTCCAAAACACATGCACTATTATTAAAGATAAGTTGAAATTATGTATTAAACAAAGATTAATTGACCAATTTATTCAACATTGGAATAACGATATTACTACTTCTTGGTAAAACTTATTCAATCTTTAAAAGTAAGTGGGAACTAGAACTTATATTCAATCTTTAAAAGTAAGTGGGAACTAGAAATTTATCTCAAAAAGTTGTATCCAGAAGAACGAAAAACTTAATTGAAAAAGGTCGGTGGGCGGGTGTGAGTATAGAGAAAATAGGATTTGTACATTATGTTATATAGACATTGGTGATGAGTTCCATTATTTATACAAATGTGAAAATGATTTAGTAAAGGAAATTCGATACCGGGTCCAGGGCAGCGCCCTGGTTGGGGGGTTCAGGGGGCGAAGCCCCCCGACGGAAAATGGTTTTAAGGAAATGTTTAGCTCCGAAAATGATGTTTGATAATGCTTCGTATTGCTTAAGTAGAGTTATTGAAATCAAACGAATAGGTCTGTTTTCTACCTGTACCTGATTATTATGCGTTAATGTTTTACTCGCTTCTGTTCCATTTGCAAGTACTTTAGGGATTTGATGATAGATGGACGGAACTTTCTTACGTTACGGAATGTTTTCAAGTGTAAAAATTGAATTATACATATATGTGAAAAAAGTGAATGAATATAAAAACAGCGCCTCATATTATAAGGCATGAAAGTCGAACTGATAGATAAATACAGTATACGAAATTTTGTCTTCATAAAGTCTACCTCGACAGGAAGTTTTATTTCTCTATATCGTTCCAACAAATGTGTCAGTAGATTGTGCATTTACTCTGGGTTAAGATTTTGGAACATTAATTCCATATCTAGATGAATTGGTCTTTTCCTATTTAATGACTGAATAGAATCTAGTCCGCTAAACCTGCCTATATTATCAGGGATTTTTTTTTTATTTGCCTAATATATAGACTTTATATTAGGGGAAAACAGCCTAATAATATAGGCAGGTTTTAGCGGACTATCCAAGTAGAACCTACACAGTGTCGCTATAATTTACGAAGTGTCACTTTCCGATATTTTATCTGTGTCGTCTTTTGACTTTGTGTGTCTTTCGGTTTAAGCTTGAAAAAGCCATCTTGTCGTTAATTGTGTCTTCTTCATATTAACGCACCAAACAACACAAGCACTAAACACCCAGAACCCGAAAGGTTGATCGTAATAAACGGATACGACTTCAGGTTTCCATTTCCGGACCTCCAAAACTGCACGGGTATATTTCAGTATCATTAATTTTAGATAAATCATATACGTTTAGGTTATTTTTTACTTTGATTTTACATTCAAGACTTTGACGGATCGACATAGATGTTTTAACTTTACAAGACCATGAATAACTCATACTAGGATTTTTTATGTGCAAGCCCGGTTTTTTTTTTTATAGAGCAAGCTACGCCCCTGATTACAACTGCCCAAGTGAATCCAAAATGAAAGGTATGTTTTCAATATGTAATGTTGCACTTCTGAAAAAACTTGTCAAATTCATATCTAAATTGGAAACCCTAATAGTCTCCTAATGATGTATACTTATTTTTTTCTATATATTTCTTACTTTTATGTGTTTTGGTATGGATATATGTACGGGTATATATCCATGTATGTGTGTTTGTACGTATATGTACGTGTTTATACTTATTTCATACTTATATACATGTATGTGTGTTTGTGCGAATGTGTACGTGTTTATACTTATTTCGTACTTATATACATGTATGTGTGTTTGTACGTATATGTACGTGTTTATACTTATTTCATACTTATATACATGTATGTGTGTTTGTACGTATATGTACGTGTGTTTATACTTATTTCATACTTATATACATGTATGTGTGTTTGTACGAATGTGTACGTGTTTATACTTATTTGTTATTTCATACTTATATACATGTATGTGTGTTTGTACGTATATGTACGTGTGTTTATACTTATTTCATACTTATATACATGTATGTGTGTTTGTACGTATATGTACGTGTGTTTATACTTATTTCATACTTATATACATGTATGTGTGTTTGTACGTATATGTACGTGTGTTTATACTTATTTGTTATTTCATAACTTATATACATGTATGTGTGTTTGTACGTATATGTACGTGTTTATACTTATTTCATACTTATATACATGTATGTGTGTTTGTACGAATGTGTACGTGTTTATACTTATTTCATACTTATATACATGTATGTGTGTTTGTACGTATATGTACTGTTTATTCTTATTTCATACTTATATACATGTATGTGTGTTTGTACGTATATGTACGTGTGTTTATACTTATTTCATACTTATATACATATGTATGTGTGTTTGTACGTATATGTACGTGTTTTATTCTTATTTCATACTTATATACATGTATGTGTGTTTGTACGTATATGTACGTGTGTTTATACTTATTTCATTCTTATATACATGTATGTGTGTTTGTACGTATATGTACGTGTTTATTCTTATTTGATACTTATATACATGTATGTGAGTTTGTACGTATATGTACGTGTGTTTATACTTATTTCATACTTATATACATGTATGTGAGTTTGTACGTATATGTACGTGTTTATACTTATTTCATACTTATATACATGTATGTGTGTTTGTACGTATATGTACGTGTTTATTCTTATTTCATACTTATATACATGTATGTGTGTTTGTACGTATATGTACGTGTTTATTCTTATTTCATACTTATATACATGTATGTGTGTTTGTACGTATATGTACGTGTTTATTCTTATTTCATACTTATATACATGTATGTGTGTTTGTACGTATATGTACGTGTTTATTCTTATTTCATACTTATATTTAAGGATTGATTGTCAATTTTGTTGCTTGCATTGACTGATGAAGAAAGTTAATCTCGTGCAAATGAAGTGAACTGCGAAGCAGTTCATGTAACATTTGCACGAGATTAACTTTCTTCATCAGTCAATGCAAGCAACAAAATTGATAATCAATCCTTATATTTACGTTAACCAATTTAAATATCCCGCTTTTGAAAAAAGTCAAATTATATGTATTCGGTATAAGATTATTATACAATTTGCAACATTGTATCAGTTATCGTACATGTATGTACAGCTACGGAACAGCCGCCAGTCAGTTCTTTTCGTCACCAAGGCAACATAAAATGTAGTTCCGAAAATAACTTCATTCTTTGCGCGTTGTTACAATTAAAAAACGGCGATTTTGAAATATTGTTTTTATGTACAGGATTTAATGGCTTAAATTGTATCATAAAAACATGATCATGTAGCTTCAAATAAAAAAATACTGCGCAGTACTAGCAGTGCAGTCAACGTGTAATCCGGTTGCTCGATTTAGCAGGGGTCCGGTTTTGAAGAAAATTACGATTGTGGTGAAAATGCTGAATAGTTGGTATCTAAACATAATCAAATCTTTTAAAAATCAATTGCGATTGTTATGGAATGTACCTGAATGTTGTATTTCCGTCTGGTAATTGTTTGTAGCTGGCAGTTAAATGTTTATTAACTAAACCTGTTGTGAAATCCAACCCCTGTGTCTATGGTATGCGATGCGGTCCAAGAACCATGCTTCAGGGGCTCAATAAAACGTGTTAAAATGTGGGATTTAGTCGCAGATCACTGGAAGACTTGTGTGTTATTCTTGAAATGTGATAACTTCTCTGTCAACTGGAGTTTTAGGATTAAAATTCTGTATAAAGTAAGTAGAGAAACATTTATTTGAAATGTTGGTGGTTTCCAACGACCCTCGAATGCCGTGGGTTTTGACACTCGCAGAATCGTTTCGTTAGGCTTATGTCACTGAAATCAGCCTGTTTGGTATTTGAGAGCGTATTTTTATGGAATCTATCGTTTCTAAGCTTACATGTATGTCACCGTTTCACATATAGATCTATATATTGTACATATTATCCTAACTATTTGCGTTCGATTATGCCTACTTCGATGAGTGATGAACATCGCTGCGCTCAGTAGCCTATGTTCAGCATTTTCCGGGGCTTGAGCTTAAGTCATCGTTTCTTCAAAATACGTGTAAAATATCTGTAATATCATATTACCAACAATTTCTAATATCACTTTATCAAACATTTCTGTCTGTGTTTCTAAATGTACAGCGATAGGCCACATCCCAGAAAGTTCATTCAAAACTGAAAGCGGCGTAAAACTAGGTTAAAATGTAAACAATGTCAAAATGTATTCTCACGCCGGTCAGAGGTCAGCGCGTGACCAAGCATCTTCATTGGGAAATGAAGTGATCGGAGTTTACTAGTTTCACATTGAGGCGGAGCGAAGTGAAAATGTAAATATACATGTATGTGTGTTTGTACGTATATGTACGTGTTTATACTTATTTCATACTTATATACATGTATGTGTGTTTGTACGTATATGTACGTGTTTATTCTTATTTCATACTTATATACATGTATGTGTGTTTGTACGTATATGTACGTGTGTTTATACTTATTTCAAACTTATATACATGTATGTGTGTTTGTACGTATATGTACGTGTGTTTATACTTATTTCATACTTATATTCGTGTATGTGTGTTTGTACGTATATGTACGTGTGTTTATACTTATTTCATACTTATATACATGTATGTGTGTTTGTACGTATATGTACGTGTTTATACTTATTTCATACTTATATATAGGGTTTGTATGTGTGTTTGTACGTATATGTACGTGTTTATACTTATTTCATACTTATATACATGTATGTGTGTTTGTACGTATATGTACGTGTTTATACTTATTTCATACTTATATACATGTATGTGTGTTTGTACGTATATGTACGTGTGTTTATACTGATTTCATACTTATATATTTACACTTGCTAGGCTTGGTCACTATACGCTGTTATGAAACTGTGTTTCATCACAGTAATACTTGTGTAAACGTAGTTATCGATAGTTAATTGTATAAAGGTGATAATCAATTACATGTTTGTATTACCTTGAGCTAGTAGACATTGTCGGATAGTAGGGAAAAGATGTGTATCTGTTTCCCGGCAAAATTTGTCAGTTGTATCTGTGGATATAGTAACGTCAACTTCCGGTATGTTCTCGGAGGCTATTTTTAGAAACAGTGAGTGTTTAGAGTTGAAACATTGAGTGTGACGTTTATATTGTAAATGGTAAATAATGATATATATAACTTCTATAGTTGTAATAAAGATAATATTGTATCTATGTTGTTACCAACGGAGCGCGTGAATAACAAGTTCCGTCGTATAAAAGGTGGAGTTTCCGGTATTTTCAAATACTTGGCAGCCGGGACGCAAACAGTCAGCTGAATACGGGACAAGCGAGGTAACTCTTGTTTTGGGTTGGGTTTAAATAGGGGAGTTTTGTATAACCTCTGATATTGCGAAATGCAGTATTAGTTGGAAAATAATTGTGTAAGTTAGGAAACGAAGTAAATATTTTTATAACTTTAATATTACGGAATGTAATATTAGAGAAAATAACGTGGAAAATATAGACTGATTTATAAAGTTATTTTGTATAACCAAGATATTTGCGTAATGCAAATACTTGGAAAATAACTGTTGACAATTGTTTAGTATTTATAAAATATTATTATAACCCTTGTGTGTTGCGGAATGCAATATCGGGGAAACTAGAAGTTGGTTAGGGTTCGTTTAAACATATTTTTATAACCTGTGCATGTCTTGAATGAGATGGCCGGGAAAATAAACGACATAGTAAGGACTTTATTATAACTAAGCGTTATTGCATATATGTTCGGGTTGGGATAAAGTTATAATTGTAGAATGATAGGATTTTTGTAGAGTAGGGCTACTGAGCGTCACATATTTTTGTAATTATATATGGTCATTGTCCTATCTGTAAGATTTATGTATCTTTGACAAATGTGCTTTGTATGAACGTATATGTAGACTCAGTGTATATTAAACGTGTGGAATAGTTCTACTTATGTATTAATAAATGATACATCCAGAAGTTTATATTGGAGTTAGCATTGTTTCTGGTACCAGTTAGGTATTAACGTGTATCAACACGGAAAACATTACATTGGTGGCAGCGGAAACTTTTTTGATATTTATAGAATACAGATAGATATATTGCAGATAAATTTTTGAATATTTGGTAACGTCCATTGGTAGATTTTTTTTTTGGTATCAGAATTAGCGTAATTGTTATAGTGCATACTTAGAGGATGTATCTTAGGAATAGGAAGTTACAATCTCCCACTTTAAGAGGGAGGGAAAATGTTGATAGGCCACATAGAGCACTTGACTCCAATTCTCCGTCATGCCGTGGTACGTCGCCAATTCCGAGCGTTATGGGAGTCAACGATCCAGTAGATAGGGCGCATAGCCAAGGATCAGAAGTAGCCGAAAGTCCAGTTCGAGATAACGAAACAGTGTTGGAGAGACACTGCAATGGAACGTTGGATAGCCATATTC
The DNA here is from genome assembly GCF_041381155.1 of Argopecten irradians. Lineage (NCBI taxonomy): Eukaryota > Metazoa > Mollusca > Bivalvia > Pectinida > Pectinidae > Argopecten > Argopecten irradians. Next base: position 44,783,990 of record NC_091140.1, read on the forward strand.
AACAAAATACATCAGACAGCGTCGACAATAATCGCTGGGACGGCAACAGGGATAATTTCCGGAATGGAAATATTCCTCATACAGAAGTAAATTTTCATCATGGGAATATGGATAATTTCCGAAATGGAAATATCCAAAACACAGAACCAAATTTCCGAAATGGAAATATCGGAAATTTCCGTAATGGAAATATCCAAAATGTAGAAACAAATTTCCGAAATGGTAATATGGATAATATTCTGCAATGGAAATATCCAAAACAATAACACATATTTCCGAAATGGAAATACGGACAATTACCGAAATGGTAATATGGATAATTTCTGCAATGGAAATATCCAAAACAACAACACATATTTCCGAAATGGAAATACGGACAATTACCGAAATGGTAATATCCAAAATGTTGACTCAAATTTCCGAAATGGAAATATCGGAAATTTCCGTAATGGAAATAACCATTCTGTAGACGTAAATTTCCGGAATGGAAATGGTCAGTATCATAACAGAATCAATGATCAATGTATGGAACCAATCAATTCAAGGAGATCAGGATATTACAACCAGAACTGCATGCCATATATGGAACCTCCATCATATTCGTCTAGTCGGACAGGCAGAGAACCAGAGACCAGACTACCAACATTTAATGGACGTGGAGACTGGCAGGCATTCATAACCACATTCAACATGATATCGAATAGGTTTTGGATGGGAGGAAGGAAGGCAGTGTGAGGAACTGATGTTTTGTCTAAGAGAGGATGCATTGTCATTTGCAACCAGATTGCCAGCTTATAATAGACTTGATTATTACCAACTTTGCACGGACATGCAGCGTCGGTTTGGAGATAATTCTTTACCAGAGACGTATAGACGACGTTTGGCAAATATTAAGATGCACAGTGAGGAATCTATGCAGACTTACTCCTCTAGGGTGGAACAAATGGTTCGTAAAGCATATCCAGGCATTGGTAGTGTTCTATACAACAATCTCTGTGTAGAAATATCTGCTTAATGGAATACACGATCAAAGCATAGCGTATGACGTGTTGACAAAGAGACCCCAAACAATGGAAGAAGCTATGGACCTTTTCACCTGGCATCAAACATGTAAAAACACTGTAAAACAACAGAAAAGTAACATAAGGGAGATATCCGTCGCAGAGGATCATGAAGTACGACGAGCAGGTCAAGGACGCTTCGTAACAGAAGAACGATTGCAACAGTTTGGAAGAGACTTGTCAACCCAAATAACGAAGGACATAAAAGATATGCTTCAGACGAAACAAGCTGAGGGGAAAAGAAACAGCAATAATACTTATCAGGAAAGATCATGCTTTCATTGTGAAAAGAAAGGTCATTTCCGGAAGAATTGTCCATTATTGAAGGATGGAGTTGATCCCAAGAAACACAACAAAGAAACACAGGAACGTAATGTTGTACGTAGTTCGTCAAACTAGGTCGGACTGTGTCTGTCGACCAAGGTACAGTCCATCGTGGAGATGATTTGGAGATGAAAAAGGTCGGAAAGCCTATATTGGAGAGAGTCAGTCGTAATGAGGAAAGAAAGGAGATTGGTAATTCAGCGGAGCAACAATTAGATCTGTTGGAAGGTATTCAAGATTTGTTTATGGAAAATTCTTCGAGTACCACTATGGAGTCTAAACCGACAAAGGACATTGAGGTCACAGGAAATCCTGTAAAGCAATCGGAGGACGCGACCAAGGAAATAAAGTTGAGAGAACTAGTTATTGATAGGGTTCGGGCTGTCACGATTAAGGCGTCTTTACTAGTGGGAAACGTGGAATGTCAGGCGGTAGTGGATACTGGAGCGGAGATCACAGTTATAAGTGAACAGAAGTTTGGACAAATTCCGGTGAATATCAGGCCAAAGATACGAAAGGCAGATGTCAGTTTGCTAGTTGCAGAGGCAGGAAAGAATTTGACAACCTGTGGAGTTGCTGCTGTGGAAATAAACCTGGGAGGGAAAGAGTTTACCTGGGATATTTACGTTGCGCCAATCAGAGATGATTTTCTTCTGGGTTGTGATATCATTGATGAGTTTGATATTACAGTGAATACGAGACGAGGACTCGAAGTGGATGGCAAATGGTTAGAGTGCGAGATTCGGAGAAAAACATGACGACACGCCAAGATTAGTAGCTATGGAAACAACCACAATACCGGCGATGTCAGAAATAATTATAGCTGGGGAATCGAAGCAAGAGGAATTATTAAACACTAGATATTCTTCTATTGAACCTACAACTGAGGATGACAGGGAGTTCATCGTAGCAAGGGCGTTAGTAGATCCTTACAACAAAATAATACCAGTGCGGATAGTAAACACTGGCAAGTCGCCAATCAAACTTAAGAAAGGCTATAACCTAGGAGAATTACATGAGGTACAGAGCTTCGAAGAGATGTTTGAAGAAACTCGGGATCCTTGGGACATATACATACAGAGAGCGAAATGCACCAGGGATGCTAATCAAGTGAGGAATGTTCCAATAACAGTTTTAGACACAAAAATCTCAGGACCTCAAATTCCTGAAGATTGGAGGAAGTCTGAAGAGACTAATACTTCATCGGTTATATCAAAGATACCAGACCATATAAAGGAATTATATGAGAAAAGCTGTGAGAATATTCAAGATGAAAGACATAAAGCTACCCTTGCAGATATACTTGTCAGGAACCAGGATTGCTTTGCAAAGAATAAACTTGAACTTGGGAACTTTTCTTTAATTGAACATAAAATAGCGACGGGTACAGCACCGCCTGTGCGTCAACCTTTGCGTAGGACACCTCGTGGTTTCGAGGCGGAGGAAGAAAAGTATTTAAAGGATCAGATTGAAAACGGCACTATTCGAGAAAGTAAAATCAAGTTGGGCATCCAATATTGTTTTAATTCGGAAGAAAGATGGAACCGTAAGATGGTGTTGTGATTACAGGAAACTTAATGATGCTACAATTAAGGATGCATATCCATTACCCAGAATTGACACTTGTCTTGATTGTCTATCATCAGCATCTATATTTTCTACTATGGATCTACAAAGTGGATATTGGCAGATTAAGATGTCAGAGGAGGATCGACCAAAAACTGCATTTATAACAAAATATGGCTTGTACGAATACACAAAGATGCCTTTCGGACTTTGTAACGCGCCAAGTACTTTTCAACGTTGCATGGAACTAATCTTTCGTGGAATGCAATGGAAGACCATACTCATTTATTTGGATGATGTCATATTATATTCGTCAAATATGGACGAACACCTGGAAAAGCTTGAGGAAGTACTTAAACGATTCAAGGAGGCAGGATTGAAATTAAAGCCTTCTAAATGCGAATTCCTGAGAGAGGAAGTCTTGTACTTGGGACACATTGTTGGATCAGATGGGATTAAACCTAATCCAAAGATCATTGAGTCAGTAAAAAATTGGAAGGAACCAAAGTCAGCTAAAGAAGTTCAACAGTTTCTGGGATTATGCAATTACTATCGGCGTTTTGTGGAGAATTTTAGTGAGATCGCTGCACCACTGACGGAATTAACGAAGAAGGATGTAGAATTTATCTGGACTAAAAGGTGCGAGGAAACATTTCAGTTGTTGAAGACCAAACTCTGCAATTCAACTGTTCTAGCGATACCAAATAATGAGGATCTTATGATCTTAGACACAGACGCTTCAAATTTTGGGATAGGGGGAGTTTTGTCTCAACTGTCAAATGATGTTGAAAGACCAGTTGCATACGCATCTAAGAAACTTGACAAATATCAACAAAGATACAGTGTAACCAGAAGGGAATTATTAGCTGTAGTAACCTTTATCAACCAGTTCAAACATTACCTTTTAGGAAGGAAATTTTTGTTGCGTACCGACCATGGATCTTTAAAATGGTTGTTTGGATTTAAAGACCCACAGGGACAAATAGCCAGATGGTTGGAATGCCTTGGCGAATACGATTTTGAAATTCAACATAGGGAAGGAAAATCACATCAAAATGCAGATGCTCTATCCAGATGCGACGTTGGAGAACTGTGCACTCATCAGAGAGATGAAATTTTTGACGAAAATTGTTCAATTTGTCAACAGTTGAAATCTGAATGGAAGGAGTTTAAGGAGGAAGTCGATAATGTAACTTCCCTAGGCAAGACAACTAAAACAAAGATCTTAAGAACAATTCAAGAGACGAACACCACAAGTAGTAATTGGATGGATGGGTATACATCTAAAGAGGTATCCACATTTCAAAAAGAGGATGCAGATCTTCGTTATCTTCATGACTGGATACAGAAAGGGACAACACCTTCAAGGGATGATATCGCAAAATATAGTCCTGCTGTGGGGAAATTATGGTTAAACTGGGATAATGTAGTCTACAAGGAGGGTGTACTCTACCAGAACTGGAAAACCACTTCACCTGAAAAAGACAAATTGCAGTTGTTAGTTCCAAGGGTACTACGTCAACAAATAATAATGATGAATCATGATTCATATTATGCGGGTCATTCAGGGGTACAAAGGACAATGGATAAAATACGAGACAGATTTTATTGGTATAAAATGATTGAAGACGTGAAGTGTCATATACAAAAATGTGAAAGTTGCAGCCGATGGAAGTCAAATTCTCCAAAAACGAAGGCGCCATTGAGTGAATACAGAGTTGGATATCCGTTAGACCGAGTTGGAGTGGACGTTATCGGACCTCTACCCCGAACCAAAAGACAAAACCAGTATATACTTGTAATTGGAGATTATTTCACACGATGGATGGAAGCGTTTCCAATACCTAATCAGACAGCCGAGAAAGTTGCTGATAAATTAGTAAAGGAATTCGTAGCAAGGTTCGGAACGCCTTTAGAATTACACACCGATATGGGATCAAATTTTCAAAGTGATTTATTTAAGGAGGTATGCCATCTTTTAGAGATAAACCAAAACTCGTTCTACACCGTATAGACCAGAATCCAACGGATTAGTCGAACGTTTTAACAGGACACTTGGAACAATGATAAAAAGTTTCTTGCAAGAAAATCCTAAGGAATGGGACAATCATATAGAGATTCTTATGGCAGCATACAGGAGCACCCGACACCCAGCAACTGGATACAGCCCAAACGCTATGATGTTTGGACGCGAAGTCAACACTCCAATTAACATACTCTTTCCTTCAGCGACCAAAGAGCAAACTACAAACGAATATGTGGAACATTTGCGCGAACAATTGGAGACAATGTACCATACGGCAAGGGAGAAGTTGGGGAAAAGTGCTCAAAACCAGAATAGAAATACTGATTCCAGAATTAAAGACAAAATGTATGAAATAGGGGATTTAGTTTATAAACTGAAGCCAAAGCACAAGAAACTAGAGTCACCCTGGGCAGGACCATATCTAATTACGAAAGTATTGAGTCCAGTAGTCTATCAAATAGAAGGCAAACGACATAGAGAAAGTATACATTTCAACAAGTTAAAGCGCTGTAGCCTTACTACAAAACCAAAATGGGTAGAAAGTAAAATGAAATCTCTTTAAATTTTCAGAAAACCAAGATGTTTGGATGCAATAAGTGTGAATTTGAAGGCCAATCGAAAAAAGCGGCAACTGTACACTTCCTGGCTAATCACGTCAGTCCAGAAAATATTCCATTTTATTGCGAGCTCTGCAAATACGTCGGATTGACTGCCAAACAGTTATTGGGGCACACGAAGGGTTATCTCATCCATAAACGAAGAAGTGAGGGATTATCTCTAAAGGATGATGAATTTTTCAGGCACAGCGATTCCCCGTATCATGTTAAAGTAGGTACTGACATTTTTTATAAGAATACAAGTAGAGTGAAGACGGAGGAAAAGACAGAGGACAGAGAGGAGACAATGGACGGTGAGAACGTGAGAGAGAAGAATGATGTGAGGAAACAGGAAACGAAGATTGAGCCATTGGAGAGGAAAGAGACAGGGGAGACAACAAAGAAGAGGAAGGAAGAAATGATGCAAGAGACCGAGGAATTGATGAAAGATGTGTTGGAGTTATGTGATGATGAAGAAGAAGTGATGAAATTGAGAGAAGAGAATGTGAGATTGGGTGATTATATTGTAAGATTAGAGAATAAACTGGAAACGAGAAAGAGGAAGAGCGGAAGTTTTGGATTGTATGGGTTTGAGGAGATGTGGGAAAGTGAGAATGAATCTGTTAAAAGAATGAAAAGTGTTGTGAGTGTAGTTAGGAAGTAGATATTGGGGGTAGGATAATGCAAAGTTTTTTTTATATATGTCGAAGATAAACATTTGATAATTATATGTGTGTATTGTTAAGGACACACCGTGTTATGTAAAAAAAAAAAAAAATAAATCTATCGCAATAGTTTGATAGAGGTTGATGAAATATGATGTTTATATTGTTGTTATTGTGAATATTGTACATAAGATGTACATTGTTATTTTGCTTCTTTTTGTATATTTCGGGGACGAAATGTTGTCCAAAAGGGGGAAAGTGTTATGAAACTGTGTTTCATCACAGTAATACTTGTGTAAACGTAGTTATCGATAGTTAATTGTATAAAGGTGATAATCAATTACATGTTTGTATTACCTTGAGCTAGTAGACATTGTCGGATAGTAGGGAAAAGATGTGTATCTGTTTCCCGGCAAAATCTGTCAGTTGTATCTGTGGATATAGTAACGTCAACTTCCGGTATGTTCTCGGAGGCTATTTTTTAGAAACAGTGAGTGTTTAGAGTTGAAACATTGAGTGTGACGTTTATATTGTAAATGGTAAATAATGATATATATAACTTCTATAGTTGTAATAAAGATAATATTGTATCTATGTTGTTACCAACGGAGCGCGTGAATAACAAGTTCCGTCGTATAAAAGGTGGAGTTTCCGGTATTTTAAAATACTTGGCAGCCGGGACGCAAACAGTCAGCTGAATACGGGACAAGCGAGGTAACTCTTGTTTTGGGTTGGGTTTAAATAGGGGAGTTTTGTATAACCTCTGATATTGCGAAATGCAGTATTAGTTGGAAAATAATTGTGTAAGTTAGGAAACGAAGTAAATATTTTTTATAACTTTAATATTACGGAATGTAATATTAGAGAAAATAACGTGGAAAATATAGACTGATTTATAAAGTTATTTTGTATAACCAAGATATTTGCGTAATGCAAATACTTGGAAAATAACTGTTGACAATTGTTTAGTATTTATAAAATATTATTATAACCCTTGTGTGTTGCGGAATGCAATATCGGGGAAACTAGAAGTTGGTTAGGGTTCGTTTAAACATATTTTTATAACCTGTGCATGTCTTGAATGAGATGGCCGGGAAAATAAACGACATAGTAAGGACTTTATTGTAACTAAGCGTTATTGCATATATGTTCGGGTTGGGATAAAGTTATAATTGTAGAATGATAGGATTTTTGTAGAGTAGGGCTACTGAGCGTCACATATTTTTGTAATTATATATGGTCATTGTCCTATCTGTAAGATTTATGTATCCTTGACAAATGTGCTTTGTATGAACGTATATGTAGACTCAGTGTATATTAAACGTGTGGAATAGTTCTACTTATGTATTAATAAATGATACATCCAGAAGTTTATATTGGAGTTAGCATTGTTTCTGGTACCAGTTAGGTATTAACGTGTATCAACACGGAAAACATTACATACCTAATACTAGCCGAGTTTGTTTACCATAACTGCATGGTAACATTGAACTTTGAACTTGCGTAAGGAAATGTTCTGTGCAACGTAAAAGGACTACATTTTTTAAAAAGAAACACATGGCTTTGTTTACATTTTGACGCAACATTACGTGTATATTGTTGTTTTTCATAGAATTTTGGAAAAATGTAAACAATATATACATGTTTTATATTTATATATGATTCAAACAATTTTTAAATTTACAATTGTATAAAGAAACGGAAAAAATATCCCGACCGGGGCGACGTGGCTTCATTTTTGTTAAAAATGATGGATGTCAAATGTAAACATTACCTCTGTGCCTATGTTCGTCTTACGATCGAGCCTTTGGGGTGGACGGGTGTGAGACCCTCTGATAGAGGTCAGTTATAAACATATCCTCTTGTCTTTGTTCTTTGAGTATTTAATCATGTGTATTATAAAACATGCACCGCTAATAATCCACGTGTTGACAGTTCCGCGTCACCACAAATACATTGTATCCATCGAACACAAGTGAATTTGTTTCATCTATCGATGGCGATATGGATCTAAGCGTAGATTACATAATCACATGGCTCCCAAGGATGTAATACCGTCAAGTCAGACGACATCTTAAACACATTGAGCTACTTGAAAATCGGTGTTTTGCCAACTTCGGCAAACTAAAGTGTGTAAGCGTGCGTCAGCTTCGCCTCGCTGCACAATAACGGTCACCGAGTTCACACATGTGGCCGTGTACAAATTCTTTTATGTTATTACGCTATATATTAACTTTTAGCAAAATTGAATATATATTTAAAGTTCTGATCTGATTAAATAAAATTATCTCTGAAATTTAATTTGTTTGTCATGTTTATTTTACACTAAAATATTGAACTTTTTTGTCGTCGCGGATGAATAATTCTACCTTATGTGAAGCGTCACCATTCGCTGTTCAAATGAGTAAGCTCCTCCCACTTTTGACCGACATTTATTGAATAATTACGTCACTTTCAAATGACGATTTTATTGCATAAAATATAAATAAAAAGTCGTGTGAGTGTAAATAGAACATAAAAACGAAATCCAATCCCTATATATACATGTATATTTACACTTGCTAGGCTTGGTCACTATACGCTAATACTAGCCGATTTTGTTTACCATAACTGCATGGTAACATTGAACTTTGAACTTGCGTATGAAAATGTTCTGTGCAACGTAAAAGGACTACTTTTTTTAAAAGCAACACATGGCTTTGTTTACATTTTGACGCAACATTACGTGTATATTGTTGTTTTTCATAGAATTTTGGAAAAATGTAAACAATATATACATGTTTTATATTAATATATGATTCAAAACATTTTTTAAATTAACAATTGTATAAAGAAACGAAAAAATATCCCGACCGGGGCGACGTGCTTTCATTTTTGTTTAAAATGATGGGTGTCAAATGTAAACATTACCTCTGTGCCTATGTTCGTCCTACGATCGAGCCTTTGGGGTGGACGGGCGTGAGACCCTCTGATAGAGGTCAGTTATAAACATATCCTCTTGTCTTTGTTCTTTGCGAATTTAATCATGTGTATTATAAAACATGCACCGCTAATAATCCACGTGTTGACACTTATGCGTCACCACAAATACGTTGTATCCATCGAACACAAGTGAATTTGTTTCATCTATCGATGGCGATATGGATCTAAGCGTAGATTATATAATCACATGGCTCCCAAGGATGTAATATCGTCAAGTCAGACGACATCTCAAACACATTGAGCTACTTGAAAATCAGTGTTTTGACAACTTCGGAAACTCAAGTGTGTAAGCGTGCGTCAGCTTCGCCTCGCTGCACAAAAACGGTCACCGAGTTCACACATGTGCCGAGTACAAATTCTTTATGTAATTACGCTATATATTAACTTTTAGCAAAATTTAATATATATTTAAAGTTCTGATCTGATTAAATAAAATTATCTCTGAAATTTACTTTGATTGTCATGTTTATTTTACACTAAAATATTGAACTTTTTTGTCGTCGCGGATGAATAATTCTACCTTACGTGAAGCGTCATCATTCGCTGTTCAATTGAGTATGCTCCTCCCACTTTTGACCGACTTTTATTGAATAATTACGTCACTTTCAAATGACGATTTTATTGCATAAAATATAAATAAAAATTCATGTGAGTGTAAATATAGGGATTGGATTTCGTTTTTATGTTAACCATGCTTGTATGGAGCAATTCCTCTAAGAATATATTCAATATGGGGCGCGTTAATGGGGCGCTAACGCGCCCCATAGAATATATTCTTAGAGGAATTGCTCCATACAAGCATGGTTAACATAAAAACGAAATCCAATCCCTATATGTGTGTTTGTACGTATATGTATAAAATGAATTGAATGGGTATATTTGTACATTTTACGGCACGTGGCGACATAGCTACGTAAAATTCGTCCGGAATTTTGCAAGAATTTTACTGACGGCTTCTGGATAATCTTCCGACAAGGATTTATTCGTCCTTGCTTCAGATGACCAGTTAGCCGACAGGGCACAGGCAAATCTGTCTATCACAGCGGGAGGGCTGAAGAGTGTAGGCTGCGGATGAGGCTTGTAAAGGTCGTCTTCATTAAACTCATATTGAGAAACCGATTAAGTTCTTGTTGTAAACATGAATTCTTGGAAGTATAGCTACGTATACATTAGAGACGATACACTATATGTACAAACCGGGCTTATGAATACGTACATGTAAGTCATGACAAATTAGTTATCGACCACAAACTATTTTTTTAGACCTGGCTATAATTTAAGACATGAACGCGCTATAATTTAAGACATGAACGCGATGAAATAGACTATACTATCTAGTGACGGTAAGTTTATGATAAGGTCGTCGTAATTCGACCGACAAGTATAATCATAGAACGAATATACGTACCCGGCCTACTATACCTTTCGGCCGGGTACGAATTGGTCCCTATGTGTCGTAGTGGAGCCCCTACGAAAATCACTCGGACACAGTTTTCTATACTTTTTTTGTAGGTTTCCAATTATTTATGTGTATACATGCATTTACATATTATTTTAGTCCAAAACAAAAATAACTATCATTCTTAATATCTACCGTACCGCTCACAAGACGTCAAATTCACAATTTGTGGACTTGCCGTATTTTTTTAAAATATAAATTCCCTTCCGAAAGACCTTCATATGTATTATGTAAAAAAATGCCTCGATGAGAATTTGATATTTCATGTAGTTCAATTTTATCCCCTAGTAGGTAAGCGATATCAAATAAGTACGATAAAATACAAAGAAACGTTTTATAATGGTTCGCGTAATAATTATTTTGCTCCATTTTCAGTAATAGACACTAATTGTAGCTCTATAGAGGACACCGTTATCTGTCTAAACGTCTTTTGAGCTACAATATTGCAGCTAAGATAATCAGTGATGGTTATCTTTAGAAAATGGTGTCAAAATTCAAACCAGTAGAGAAACTCACAGGGGGCCAACTCAATGAAAATGGATGTTGTCATACATTTTTTGTATTTGGTGGATGGACTGATGGGTATATATGACAGTGTTTCTGGACAGTCATGTGATTTTTTTTTCAAAAAATACGAGATTTGAAAAGTTATTAAAAAAATCGGGATATTTATTATCTCTGTTTTATAGTAAATATCACGATTTTTCGCTGAAAATTAGGTGATCTGTCATAATGTCTAAGTCTGGTGTCAGAGCCAGAGTATCTCGGGCTATGTATCATAAATCAATGTTTGAGGGGAGGTAACTCGTACTGTCCACCAGAGGGTGTAAATCTACTTCCGGAAGTATTTACATCAATGGCCGTCTTGTTCACATGACTTGCATCTTATTTTCTTGTAAAAAGCTGAATTAGTGGGATTTAGAAAATCGATAATACTTATAGCAGATTTTGGAGGTAAGCTTATTGTGAGAACCAAATACAGGGTGCTTCAGATTTCGATATTGTAGTGCAAAAGTGCAAGAGAGTGGTGGATGGTCCAATGTTGACAAAATAAATATTGACGATATGTCACAAAACGGTGGCTGACGCAGTGTAATTTATAGTTTGTAGATGCTTACAGTAAGGTAATTTGCCATCCATTATTATGCTTAACTAAAGTTTAGAGACATTGGGACCAGTATGGGGCAAATGAAGATACAATTATTAATTAGTCACATAAAATTTTCATTTACATATACAGCAGTCTGGTAGTGTTTTGTAGCTAGCATGGATCCACAATAATGTCATGACGGTGCATCCATCTGTTCATATTGAACGAAGCAATGGCAGATGTCACTTATACATAACAGGACCAAAATACAACTGAGGGCTCGAATCCATGACGGCTATGAACACTATAGTTGCATGCATGGTAATTGGTCTGCTGCATGGGTGCAGGATGTCTATATATAGCTACCTATTATCCAGGATGTTCACTGATTATCTGCCCTGTCTAGTCACTCAATACACTGACCATCCATCTAATCTCTAAGTGACATTGCCAGAAGCAAAAAACACACTACCAGACTGGGATTTGAACCTGGAACCATGTATGCATCTACATTATGTAGTGAAGCAGAGTGCTGTACCATATACCACATTATGTACCTGCAGGTTGCTAGGTAGCTAAGGAGGTATCCAGACCAACTGTGTGCATCAAAATCTGTTTACCTCCGGATGTTTAGTCCCAAAGTCAGTAAACCCCTGGCCCAGATGTTTAGCCCTAAAGTTGGCTAACCCCTGGATGTTTAGCCCTAGAGTTGGCTAACCCCCAGATGTTTAGCCCTAAAGTTGGCCAACCCTGGATGTTTAGCCCTAAAGTTGGCTAACCCTGGGATGTTTAGCCCTGAAGTTGGCTAATTATATATGTAACCCCCGACGTTTAGCCCTAAAGTTGGCTAACCTCCTGATGTTAAGCCCTAAAATTGACTAACCCCTGGATGTTAGCCCCAAAGTCAGGTAACCAGTGGCCCAGATGTTTAGCCCTAAAATTGGCTAACCACCAGACGTTTAGCCCTTAAGTTGGCTAACCCCCAGACGTTTAGCCCTAGAGTTGGCTAACCTCCGGATGTTAAGCCCTAAAGTTGACCAACCCCCGGATGTTAGCCCCAAAGTCAGGAAACCAGTGGCCAAGGTGTTTAGCCCTCAAGTTTGCTAACCTCCAGATGTCTAGCCCTTAAGTTGGCTAAACCCCTGATGTTTAGCCCTAAAGTTGGCTAACCCTTTTATGTTTAGCCCTAAAGTTGGCTAACTCCGGTATGTTTAGTCATAAAGTCAGTTAACCTCTAAACCTTTAACCGCAGTCGGTTACCACTCAGACAGTTCGCCCCATAAGCACTGACAATTTAAGTCTTTTCACGCTTTATCAATGTTTCCTATGACATTTTTTATTTATAGATACTTTTATTCTGCAAACTCTAATCAATTAACTTTCAATATTAACTAGTAATTCATGTGTTTTTATTGTTAATGCTATAATATATCATTATGCTGTATCATATAATCATATCAAATTCTTTTGAATAAGTGCCAAATTCACACATTTTATTATCGAGTTAAGCATGTTTTTTTTTTTATCTGAACGCAATGGACGAGAGAATATATCCCCCTATTACATATCAGGTAAGACTATTATAAGTATCCCTGTTTTGTCGCATCAGCTGTTTTATGCATTATGAATTATGAATGTTGTTGATGCCTTGTAATTGTAGTTGAGCTAGTATAACCTTGTATTTATTTGTTTTTTTCTTTACATTTTTTAGCTCTTCAAAATTCTTAAGTGTCATCTTCTTTAATTCAACCATATCAAATCATAAGGTCTATAATATCTTATGTTAATTACCAGGTATTAATTTTTTTTATTTTTTTTTCATTCTGTGATATATGCTACCTGGTAATTGTTTTTTAACAGTCAATATGGAAAACTTTGTAGAATTTATTTCATTATATACCAATTCAGTTGACCAGACCATGGACTGCCAACAGCTTGAATCAATCATTAGATATCCACCTGTAAATAAAAACAGAAAAATACATGTACTGTACATATATGTACATGTCATGAAGAATCACATCATTCATTATATATACAATTCATATTGGATTTGTTGATGGTTCAGTTTAATAAGGAAGTTTCCAAATAATGGTCGCAGGTATTTAAGATTTACTATCAATTATTCCAATCTTTCAGTGCATAAGGTATCATAAATATCACATCAAAAAATGACAACACCCATCCCTGGAAGGTGGGACTATAGCTAATTGACAGTAAATTAAATTGTTCTTTTCCCACATCATTATGGGATCCTGAAACTGCTATATTTTAAGATATAAAACACATACCGGTAGGTCTGCAGACAAAAAACTTCTGATATTTTCACCTTGGATATTGCACCAAAATAATATTGATGATTAAGATCATATATATGTCATCATAAGTGCAAATCAACTAACTGTCATAAGTATGTTTCTAATTTCATTCCTATACATACATATATATCATGGTCAACACTGCAGCAGCTGGCATTTTGTTTCCCAAATCTACCCAGATCATTGATTGATCTTTTGTTCCCTAGCACACATATATATGTTGTTGTTGTTTAGTTTCATTATGTAAACACCATCCATATAATAAACAATTCTGCATCGTTTGTATTCTCCTATAATTATATTTAATTCCCTTGTAATAATCGGGAGTGTTTTCTTTTATACAGAGTTATCTGCTCTTGTTATTAGACATTATGTTACATTGCACATAGGTACCTGGCTCGTTTAAAAAAAATACATGTTGTAATACATAATCTCATATATGATGTATTACAATATTTAATTAAAAAAAAAAACGAGCCAGGAACCTGTGACAGCATAAGTAAAGTTCATGCAATCAACATCACATGATCTCTTATTTCTTTTGTATAATACTATAATTCATCTTCAGTATAGATGAAAACTTTTAACCAAAAATGAATTTTGTATTTTCCAACTTATTGTATATGTACCTATATAACAGTGTACATGCATCCTGCAGGATGAAATGTTGTTCAAATATTAGAACAAATTATTGAGGAAATTGATTTCTTTTTCAGATTTACTTCCTTAATTTTTATAGATAATTTTATAGATTATGTATATGGTATTTACTGACGTTTTAGCTGAAGCTTTTGAAATTTATCATTCAGAAATGTTTTTATATTCTTATAATATTTTGCAAACCAGCCATATTAATAATGTATGTAGTGTTGCAATTTATATTCTATAGTTTCAGTCCTTAATCATTGTTTTCGTTTTGCCTATAAAAATCTAAGTTTGAAGTTATAAAGTTTTGCATAATATTTTGCTTTTTGAGTATGAACCTTGTTGATTATATTCTCTTATTTCTGTTGTTTTTGTGTCAATCATTTTTGTTTTTTATTTTATTTTATTTTTGTCTCTGATATTCGCCATTTGTTTCAAAATCAAATGCCTGGATATTGCTTTTGTAGCATGTATGTATGCATTTGATATTATGAAATTATATATTAACTCATTCACCCTGAAACTTTAAAATGGACTTCTGACTCAGTCTTTGAAAAAGAATAGATCTAGACCAAATATGTCAGGGGTGGATAAGTTAAAAATTCCAAGAACAAAATACAATAATATTTTTGATCACTCATGATCAACTGTGATGCATGATATGGTGAGACAATTTCACAAACCTAGAAATATTAGGTTGAGTATCTTATTTTAAGTGGTCAATAAAATTGCACCAAAATAATCAGCTGGTGTACATTTGTTTAAACATTTATAGACAAGATGCACATGTTAATCTATATCTTGATATTTATTCTCTGAAAATTTCACAATGTGATATCGATATTGTCCAAAATTTTTGAATCTGCTTCTATAATTGTATCTTTTAGTATCTGCCTGTATTAAGATATTGTTGAGGATAAATATTGCAATGTTTTGAAGAAGATTCATTGTACAATTCAGTCTATAATACATATTCATAATTTTGTACATGTATACAACGGTAACGATTTCAATCTATTTGGGATTTTGCAGAAGTTTTATAAACAATAAATGTAAACATTAAGCCTTGTGTAAGAAACGTATGTTCTATAGCATGGTGTATTAACGTAAATTATTTTCTTTTTACTTTTCAGATATATCTCTATGTTCGAACTGGTAAAACCTTAATATCCTGGAAACGTATGATGGTGACTAAGGGGAGATAACAAGTAACAGGAAATGGATGTAGACTCATTTACTGAGAATGATCTCCTCCTTTTAGAAAATCACATGGATGTCGGAGCGAAGTTCCTAGGGGGTGGAGCTAACGGTACTACAGACTCACGAAGAGATGGAAGACAGGACCATGGTCAACGCAGTGTGAGTAGTACGGACGACGAACTTCTAGACATCCGCACTGACCGATACGGACAAGACCGTTTGGGATCTGATCGGTACGAGACACTCGGCTACATGAATGCCGACTACGATGAAGAGGAGGAGGGAAAGTATCAGACAAGTAAGTCAACATTGTGTTATATAGACCTGTACTGTATAATCATTACAGACATGAAACACTGTATTTTACACGTATAAATTTTGTTTTTCACAGGGAGGGGGCAAACTATTGATCAGGAAATTAAACTTCATGTGAACTACTATTATCAGACAAATAGAAGCTGAGTGTATGTGTTCTGTTACATTTTAGCTTTTTGTGTATGGGATATTACATGGTTGAACACTCCATTGAAAGCAGTATGTGTGCATCTTTGGAAGTTTAACCCCAACCTCATTCCATCATTGTTGTATATTGGGACAAAGGATATGAATACTTAATTTAGCACAATTGTCCTCAAATCTGAAATTATACCAGAATTTTTTTTTTTCGTCAAAGTCTGGATCAAGATTTCATTACATGTGTACAAGAAAACATGCCTTTACAGACCATATGGACCATATGCCACCTCTGAATAAGGTCCACCTGCCTAAAAGGACCAATTCCTTAGGGTGCCAAATGACCAGACCTAATGCATTTTGACCTGTGTATAAAGACCATTTGACTATATAGGCTGTTTTTCTGTGTCCCCTGGATTGTCGTTATAGACAGGTTTGACATTAGTGACATGGACAACATGATTTCCATATAAGATTTAGAAATTTTTGTTATAATTGGCTTTTATTTACAACCTAAAATCCTGTGTATTAACGATTATTAATATAAAAAAAGATAGACCTGCCGTGTGATTTAAAAACAGACTAAAAGATAATAAATAAATAATCATGAATAACTCAAACTTTTATGAAATACAGATCACTGTTCATAACATCTATTTCTATATAACTATTATAACTATTTGGTATACAAATGTAATTTTAGACTAAAATGATTGTTAGAACCAATGTACTTACCTGTAATATCTAGCTGACTTCCTGTGGTGTGTTAGTCCAGAGAATTTAGTATGTAATATCTAGGCTGACTTCCTGTGGTGTGTTTAGTCCAGAGAATTTAGTATGTAACATCTAGGCTGACTTCTTGTGGTGTGTTTAGTCCAGAGAATTTAGTATTTCCATGCCTTATTCCCGACTGCAAAGATTTTAAATACGTTTGTGGACAACTTTATCTATACACAAGTTTATACCAAAGTTCCTGTCAGAATTTCTGTGGGGGATTTTGGTGACCCATACTGCTCTGTGATTTCTAAAGCCCACAATCCACAAGAAGCTTATCTTTTAAAAACCCTTCCGAAACGTTCTGACCTGTGTATTGAAGTTTTAATCTTGCAAAATGTATACAGAGTCTATGCAGACATACAAAGGGCTATTTAATTTGAATCTATTCAATGGCAGTCTTTTGTTCTACTGTGCCTACACATTCTACCTGCCCAGTCAATGTCATAGTGTATATATGTGTAAGATATCAGTACAACATACGTACCATTCCTTACATGTTCAAATATATACATGTGCAATTATACGAAACATTAACTGGATTTCATCATTAACAGGATTTTTAAATTGGTGCAATTATGTTTTTTGTCGTGAGGATTTTGGAGACATGAATATACAGTTTCAAATGTTCAACTTTCTTAAAGATATAATATAGCCATGATTTCAATTTAAATTCTCTTGGTGCATGTTGTGGATTTTAACGTCCCACTTCAGGAAGGATATCAAATTTCAGGAGAATTAGTGCTTTAGGTGCCATATTTTATCAAAATGGCGAAAGTACAAAGACTGTTATCGTCAACTTCCATAGAAAGTGTAAAAATGGAAGTGAGAGATTATTTTAGTGATACTGGTGATTATCTTATGGACAGTGGTAGTGACGAAGGTGATGGTGAAAATGATCCATTTCTGAACAGTAAGTGTGTCCTCTGAAACATAAATGTGACCTTATAACCACCTGATTACCCCAAACACTTCCCCTTCCCCGACTTCTACCTTAATCAATACCATCCCAACCTTCCTAAATCTTCTGTCACTTCTGCCCACCCACATCCCCAAGAGTTCCTAAAAACCTTCTCATCATTAAAACCAGAACATGTTTCTGCTTTCTATTTCCCCAAATATTTATGTATTAACTTTCACAAGTGCTGCACTGCCACCCAATATTAAAATATGAAGGCATCATATAATTTATGTATATTATATATTAAAAAAATTCATCTGTTGTCTTTCCACCCCCTTCCCATCTGTAAACAGATTGACTCATTTACACCCTTGACACACATTTGAACTATTCTCATTCAAAAGTTGGAACAGTTCATTATGAACTTTCAGGGGTGAATTTGTTAATTGTATGTACATGATCTGCTGAGGTCATGACCTTACAGGCACCTTCACTGATGAGGTCATATTCATACTATTCATTGTGACATAATGGGAATTGTGTACTCAGTATTAAAATATTATTAAATGGAACAGACAATGAAGATATTGACTGTACTATGACTTAGGAGAGCTTATCCTATGTATGAAGAAGCTAATCTACATACTAAACCCATGTGGAGCTGGGTGATCGGTAGTTTCTACTATGCATTCCTCAATGATGGGTAATATTAGATATATTCTTGCAAATCTTCTTTTGACTGTTGATCTCCCGACTCCAACGTTATCTAGATTTCATCGTCTAGCTGATCACCATGCATTTATCTCTATTAAATTACTACTAGTATGTTTATGTTTTCATAATTTAATAATTAATTTTTCTTTGTTTTCATACCAAATCTGGCTTTCTGATTGGCCAATATTTTTTTTGCATACCACTATGAAAAAAAAATCCGAGAATGGCGCGAAACCCCGACGTTATCGTGACGTCACAATAGAGACATTGACGTTGCGTATTGATTCGGAAAAAAGAATCCCTTGAAAAACCACTATAATGTTACATTTAAACATACTTCATTTTATCAAATAGAGTATAAAATTAATTATAAGTATTGATGTCACTATTTTTTTATTTTATCGGGTTATGAAAAAAAAATTGTTTGCAAACTTTTGTGAGAATCCGCTACGCGGATTCACACAGTTTGCAAACAATTTTTTTTTCATACCCCGATAAAATTAAAAAATAGTGACATCAATGCTTAAATATATCTCGTTGTAATTCATTTTTTCTTGCTTATTCTGTGTTGCGATATAGAAAGTAACCCAGGGCCATTACAGAATATAAATTTAGTTCATATAAATGTCAGGTCCCTTAGAAACAAGACAGCCTTGGTAGAAACAGAATTTGAGGATAGCGATATTATATGCATCACAGAATCTCATTTAAACACATCTATAACTAATTTAGATATTCAGATGCATTGTTTTGACTCTTCTCCTCTCAGGAAAGACAGAACTACAGGACCTGGAGGTGGTGTTATAATTTATAGTAAAAATAATGTTGTTTTGAATAGAAGATTGGATTTAGAAAGAGATGATATAGAACTTATTTGGTCTGAAGTTTTAGTTGATAACCATGTTTTTCTTCTAGGCTGCCTATACAGACCAGAGAGTAATGTTGAGTACTGGAATCGTTTAGACGATACTTTGACTAAAGCTACTGATACATCAATGGATTGTGGTACTGACAGGTGATATTAATATTGATATGTTAAATGTACCCTTAAATGACCATTTATCAAGACTTCTTACTAAGCATAATTTAGTTAGCCTTATTAATGAACCAACAAGAATAACACTTGAAAGTGCCACATCCATTGACTTTATATTTACTAATAATCAAAGCATTATTAAAGATACTTTTGTGTCTCCACCATTTTGTAGTGATCACTCTTCAGTTCATGCATCAATTTCCTACTCTGTTTATAAAAAAGTAAGTTATAAAAAAAATATACTAAATTATGATGAAGCTAATTTTGATGGAATTAATAATGCATTGTGTAATATAGATTGGTTAAACCTATCATTAATCCAAGATTCTAATACTTATAATGAGTCCATAATTGATGCAATTAATGAGCAGGTCAATAGATTCATTCCTTCCAAAACAATTACTATAAGACCAAATGATAAACCATGGATGAATAACACAATTCGATTAAAAAGAGACAACGACAGAGAATTCACCGTAAAGCAAAAACAACAAATAATCCTCACTACTGGGAACGGTTTCGAGTTATAAGAAATGAAACTATTGACCTTATTCGTGATGCAAAGTTGAAATATATTGAAAATCTTGAAAAATCCCTGGATGATAATAATATTTCTCCGGACAAATGGTGGAAGATAGCAAGGTCTATCACAAAAATATCTAATAAATCCTCTTCCATTCCTCCACTAAAATCAGATAACCAATTAATCCATCACCCTGTTGATAAAGCTGAACTTCTTAATAAACATTTCACTAACATTGCCACCTCAACTCCTGACATAGAGCTTCCGCAAACTCCACAACCTAATCCTCCTAACTCACTGTCTGATATCCACATCACTCAGCAAGATGTTGCTGACCAACTTAAAATCCTTAATTCCAATAAACCTCCTAGTCCTGATGGTATAATCCCTAGAATTGTGAAAAAACTCCAAACGTCTCTAACACTACCACTCACACTGCTATTTAATAAGACCCTACAATCTGGAATAATACCCACTAACTGGAAAAGAACAAATGTTAATGCTATATATAAGGGGAATGGTTCTACTAACGAAGTAACAAACTATAGACCAATCTCTATCACCTCGTGCTTCAGTAAACTCATAGAGAAAATTATATTTAAATATTTATATAACTTTCTGGTCCAAAATGAAGTAATTACAAAGAACCAGTCTGGCTTTACACCTGGTGATTCTACAGTTAACCAACTTTTGTTTATTTATCATGAAATTGTCAGTAATATGGATAAAGGAAAAGAACTCAGATTTGTATTTTGTGATATAAGCAAAGCTTTTGACCGGGTTTGGCATAAAGGTCTTCTATTTAAACTAAAATCATATAGTATCAACCGAAATCTTCTTCTTTGGTTTGAAAATTATCTCTCTGACAGAATGCAAAGAGTAAACACTGAAGGTTATTTTTCACAATTTAGAAATGTTAAAGCAGGAGTACCCCAGGGATCGGTCCTTGGGCCACTACTATTTCTACTTTTCATTAATGACATAACTTCTACAGTAGACACTAATATAAAACTCTTTGCTGATGACACTTCCCTTTATATCATAATTGATAACAACCCTGCACAAGCTGCACAAATTCTTAATGTTGACTTAACTAATATTTCACATTGGGCTACTACCTGGGATATCAATTTCAATCCAAACAAGACTAAATCAGTATTATTCTCAAGAAAACAGGACACTCATCACCCTCCATTATATTTCCAAGGTAAACAAGTCACAGACACAACATCTCACCAACACCTAGGACTTACACTTCAGGATGATGCCACTTGGAATGAACACATACAAAATATATACAAAAAAGCATATAATAGATTGAATATTCTACGATTTGTTAAAAATAAAATACATAGAAAATCTTTAATCAAAATATACACAGGTTTCATTCGACCAATATTAGAATATGCAGACATCATATGGGATAATTGCTCACAGCAAGCAAAGGATTTACTAGAATCAGTACAATTAGAAGCTGCTAGAATAATTACAGGTTTAAGATCAGGGACATCACACCAAAAACTATATAATGAATTACGATGGGAAACATTATCTGAAAGAAGAAATAAACACAAACACATTATGATATACAAGATACTACATGGACACTCACCACAATATCTTCAAGACATTCTAATACCATTTACTAATAATGAAAATCCCTATGCACTAAGACAGCAAAGAATTTTTAACTCACCACTATGTAGAACAAATAATTACTTTGACAGTTTTATCCCTTTTATGTGTCGCACAGTTAACATATCTAATCCTGATCTAATTGATATACCCTCTATTAAAGCGTTCAAAATATATTTAAATAAAGATATTCTATCTGACCGTGAATCTACACAAATTTTCAAAACAGAAGGTGACAGGAGAGCCAATATTGTCCTCTGTCAACTAAGGAACTCCTGTAGTAATCTAAACTTTGACTTATATCATGATCATCTTATTGACAGTCCAATTTGTAACTGCTCTACTGAACATGAAACAGTCTCACATTACTTTCTGGAATGTCCTTTATTTAACAATTCAAGAATACTCCTCTTTAATTCTCTTAATTCCTATGGAAGACATAATCATATTAATGTAAATGTATTTCTCCAAGGCTGCCCTGACTGTGATGGACATACAAATAGACAAATATTAAATCAGGTACATAACTTTATTGGTAAATCCCATCGATTTAACTTGTATATGTTATAGATTGAAGATATAGTCTTATTAGTATAAATGTATGCCATGACTATGACGGAATATTGAGAAAATCATGGAGATTAGCCGAATCATATAAAACACTATATCCTGCTTAGGCATGACTTCAAGATTGTACAAATTGTATTTTATCATGTACCTATCTAATAACACTATCACGATCTGTAAATAATGTTATAATCTAAATATATCTCAAATAACAGAGTTGGTAGCAGTGACCTGTGCAACTTTGCACATGGACTTTCAGGTCTAGACTACCAATCTCCAGATTATAAATATAAATCAAACTATAATATATTATAAATTAAGTACATGTGTAAATTATACCTTATTTTGTGTATATGTGTGAAAGAAGTATGAGAGAGTTTATAAGAGTTATTCCCCTTTATTTACAAACCCCTTATATGTCTGTTATAAAAATTCATTTCAATTAATTTATATATATATATATATATATTGTGTCCATAAACATCGGTACACCTTAGGAGAGAATGTGTATAGGCTAAGCCTGTTGTTCAATCCTATTGACAATACAACACCAATATGTCAATAAAATTTGATGAAATGAAATGAACCCATGGGTATTATATGTCTCTATAGTGTCTAATCCAGTGAGAGATAAAACATTTAGTCCTTTTCTTTTAAATTTACATCGTACATTATGTAGTTATGATCTCCGATCACTTACTCTTAAGTATCTCAATCCAAAATGGAGACGACCTTTAGCCTTAGAATGATTTTTCTAATTCTATGAATAAAGTAAAAGAAGTTTTAAGATATTCTTCAAAAGGATGTTACATTTATATTTCAATTTCATATTGATAATAGCCGGGGAAGATTTTAAGTTTTACAGACAAATTATAAATTATTATTGTCCATGACACAAAAAGAGAGGAGGGATGAAGTGTTATTTCTATCCATCCTAGTGCTCTATGTGTGTTGTATATCCCAAATCATGTGAACATTTAATTTATCTCACTCAGATGTAATATTGAAGTACAGATGTACTAAAAAAAAGTTGACACTTAAACAGAAGAATCTTAGAATTATATCAAAGCTTCTGTCTTAAATTTGATTATTTCTATTTTAAAAATCTTTTATAAAAAGTCACAGCAACTAGAATTGATTATCTATGTTAATATTGCTTTCAAGGGAAGTAACTCTTCTTGCGTTGTAGATTGCATATCTCCATAGCATGGGAAATATAAAAAAATGAAACAGGATCTTGAATGTAACAGTTTTTGTTGATATTTTTACCAGGGGAAGTAACTCCTGTTGCCTTGCAAAGTGCATATATCATCATTTCGCCTTCATTGTATATACCATTTTGTCGAACCGCTGTTTTTGTCTTCATATATCAAAAACATACGTTACGCATCAAACTTTTTGCAAGGTACAAAAAGCTACATCCTGCCCTTAGACAGTTAAGGTTATATATAGTGACAAAATCTGCCCTTTATGGTATCCTTGTTTAGGTTCAAATGAAGGGCTTATAGAAAGGGAGGCAATCATGCAATATCTGAAGCATGTACTTGACAATGGTAGGATGATGGCCATATGTAGGTGCATGGTATATGTACAAGAGTGTAGAGAGTGAGGGTTTGGTGAGGAAATCTACATAATGTCTAGAAGAAGGAAGTCAAAATCATTTTATAAAAAATATGTGAGTAGCTTATGGAATAAAGGATATTCAATATTTACGCTTAATGTACTTGGTAAGCAGACTCCATTCTAAATTCTTAATTGATAATACACACCTAATAGACATGCATATTACAGATCTAGAGTTAGCTGCCCTTGCCTGTAGGTATAAATTGTGATGACATCATGTGTTTTTGGAGCTTAAGGTAAGACTTTTCGTAGAGAATTGTGCTCACAAAATAATGACGTCACAATAGACATCTACCGAAAGAGTGCTAAATCTGTTGTATGCAAGGAAGGAATAGTCAATTTGCAATAATTTAATAAAGCTAAGCAAAGGGGAGTTACTCTGATCCATTGGAATAAGGAATCTACATGAGAACAAGAAATATTGTCGTTTAAATGTGTTTACTGTAAAATTTCGTCTAACAGCTGTTCCTCATTATCCTTACTTTACTATTAAATTGTACTTAACACAAAACCTTTGGTGACACAAGTTGTTCACAAAGGCATAATGATCAGATCATCAGGTATTATTGGTATAAGAAGATTATAATAGATTAGTTCTGAACTTTCAAGATGTTGATCATATTATGGAGCAGTCATTTTAGTACTCCAAGATAAAGTCACATGTGACTTTGATATTTTTGAAGCAAATACATGCAATTATTTTTATGGAAATCACAGAAAAAGAATCATTTATTACAATTTAGAATTAAAGTTGCAGATGTGTTTATAATGCCTTGTAACATCCAGGAAAGCCAGAGTACCTGGGGAAAGATCACAGACCAAAGGTCGAAACTTGCAGGCCACTTATATAGCTGCTTCTGTACATCTGGTTTGCAAACCTGCAACCCATGGCCAGTGGTATATAGACTGGCTTAATGATGATGTAAACCTTGACGAATCGGCTGCCTTTATCTATTAACCAGATGGTCTGACAAAATAGCACATGTACTGTATTAACAAGATGTATTAATTAGATGATATTGATTAATTATGCTGGTGTGAATTTCTAATCTATCTTTTGTCTGACCATCTGGATTATATATTGAAGTCTTGTATTCCAGGTTTCAGCGTATTTATCATTAAAAGTGTCATCATATATTTGGATAACATTTTTCTAGACTTAAACAATTTACTTCAACTTAATATTAAGCACCAATACATTACAGATCATTTCAATAATTTTCATTTATAAATATAAATGAGGTTAGTTTTGGGAAGCAAAAAGGAATATCATTATCTTTTTTTGCAATTTTGCAATTCACCAATAAATATATTTTATTTTAAAGGAATAAATTGATTTAAACAATTATAGCAGTGTCTTCACATAACTATTTTTTTTTTTGTCTTTTTTGCAATTCACCAATAAATATATTTTATTTTAAAGGAGTAAATTGATTTAAACAATTATAGCAGTGTCTGACATGACTTTTTAGCTCACCTGGCCCGAAGGGCCGGTGAGCTATTGCCATGGCGCGGCGTCCGTCGTCCGTTGTCCGTCCATCGTCCGTCCGTCCGTCCGTCGTCCGTCCGTCAACATTTCCTTTAAATCGCTACTTGTCCTAGAGTTCTGCATTGATTTTAACCAAATTTGGCCACAAACATCCTTTGGGGAAGGGAAACAAAACTTGTATAAATTTTGGCTCTGACCCCCCTGGGGGCAGGAGGGGCGGGGCCCAATAGGGGAAATAGAGGTATCGGGGCCCAATAGGGGAAATAGAGGTAAATCCTAAAAATCGCTACTTGTCCTAGAGTTCTGCATGGATTGTAACCAAATTTGGCCAGAAACATCCTTGAGGTTAACAGAATCCGTATAAATTTTGGCTTTGACCCCCTGGAGCAGAAAGAGTGGGGCCCAATAGGGGAATTAGAGGTAAATATTCAAATTCCTTTAGAAAAGAAACAATGAACTTATATTCAGAACATTACATAGCATTACAAACCAGGTGAGCGATACAGGCCCTCTGGGCCTCTTGTTTTTCTATTCTTTTTTGCAATTCACCAATAAATATATTTTATTTTAAAGTAATAAATTGATTTAAACAATTATAGCAGTGTCTCACATGACTTTTTTTCTATTCTTTTTTGCAATTCACCAATAAATATATTTTATTTTAAAGGAATAAATTGATTTAAACAATGATAGCAGTGTCTCACATAACTTTTTTGGTTAAAATTGAGAAACTGTTATATGATAAGTGTGTATGGGGTACAGTGATATACATATCATCAATATGAATTCCCAAAGGTTAATCAATTTAAAAAAAAAAAAAAAAAAAAAAAAAGCAATTAAAAAAATCAGATGATGCAAAAAATGAGATTGTTCATGATAATAAAGTCTTAAAGCTTTCATCAACAATATTTTCAATATTCTTATCTACTGGTTGTAAACTGACATTGTGAAATCTGATAGGTCAAATTTCAGAGGACCTTATATAACTAAAACTCAGGTATATATACACTTATACCTCTATGGTAACAGCTGTTTCTGGAACAAGTGCATTCATAATACCTGTTTATGTACAATACAAATTAATATGGTAGGGGAATTCATACACTGTATATTAATATTATGGCTAAAACCTGTACTTGTTAAGTCTGATCTGCTGACCATTAAGCCTAAGGCTGGATGGACAGCTGCGACTTTGATATAACAATGTAACACTAGTACTAGAATTGTTATCCAAATATGCAACGGACATCAAAGTCACATATACCCACATCAAATGTTAACAGTATTATTGAGATGGACGATTGAATGCATATATCTATGTTGTGTTTTGGAGTTTAAGTGGAATAATAATTGTTTGTAGAGAACTTTGATAACTGGGATTGAATGCATTATATTGTCGATGGAGAACTTTGAGAACTGATATATAATTTATATGAGGGTTAATTCATATATTAATGACAAATTTTGTTATCTGAGTGAAGGTTCAACAGCAAGACTAAACAATTAATAATTAGGATTGACTTCCTCTAGAGGCAGGTGATGTGTTATTTTGATAGTGAAACAAAGGTGGGATGAAATTGCCTTTTTTGTGTGTGGATGACGGAACATCCTTGTGAAAAAAAAGGCCAGTGATTTTAGATGTGCATTATCAATAGATAATGGAGGAATTTTACAAAGGCATTACAAAATGGTTGGATCTGAATAGACATGGTAGATGAATCAAACATCAGAAAAAATCTTATAGAATACATCAAAATTAATACAACTAAATTTGGAGAATTTCTGGATGAGCAGCTGGAGGTTTTAACAGCAACAGTAAAATAATTTTCATTTGCTAAAGGTGGAAATCTTTTTATGTATCAGAGGTTGATAATTGACTGAAGTATGATGTGTTTTAGCATCATAAGAGATACGATGATGTAGTATTTGGAAAACCTTTGGAACTATTCTGAATTCAATGCCACTATTGAGATATTTAATATACAGAAAAAAAGGGGGGAATACATTACAAAAACAAAGACATAAAGGACAAAAAAATATAAGGAAACAAGGAAGTGAAAAATGAAATCATTTTATACAGGAAATGTATTCAAGTGGTATTTATGACAACACAAATTTTGTACATATAGTGCAGAAACAATGTACTAGCTATATTTGTTTCTGAAGACAAGGTTTTGACAACACAACTTTAAGGTTGCATGTCATATTGAAAAAGATTTTGTTGCTTGGATTATTAAAGACCGAAGAACCAATCTCAATGACCAAAAATTTGTTGCTTGGATTTATAGACTGAAGAACCCTAGTAATTCCTGAGATATTGTGGATTTGATACTCCAACCCACTGCCCTTGGAGTATGTGATGTGATTTGTCATAGAAAAGTTTGGTTTGATATTGTGACTTTATTGAAATCATGGTGGACATCAAGAATGACAACAGGCACTGGATATCCCACGGTAATGGGTGTGCGGCCCAGTATAACATGCTGGATGAGCACACACCCATTGCATCCTATCTGAAAACCTACATGCACATGTCCAAAGGTACTGGATTCTTATGACCCACAGTGTAAACCGAACCTTCTTTAACATGCAATTTACTTTCCCAAATTTTGTTGTGTGTGTAAAATCACGAAAGTTTATCTCCACAAATTGCTGAATTACTATCTAATTAATAAATAAATAAAAAAAATATTAATAAAATAAATATCTACATCCATTCAACTGATATAAGTTTCCATTCAATTTTTAAATCTGCAAATGTTAATGTTGTATGCGAAATAGAAATCATGAAATTAACATTAATTAGTAGCTGTGAAAAAAAGTTGGTTTGAATTAAATGATTCTATGATTTGTATAGCAATAAAATAGTGGTCTTTAATGTACTTGAATGTCAAAATCGATGGTTAAACCTGCAATCACCCCTTAAAATTCATAATGGAATATTTTAATCCTTGATTTAGGAGAGTCTAAATGTGTCTTCAGGGATGAATATGTTAAAAATGTTTCTTCAGGTTCCCTTGTTGCTTTTTAGACAAAGTGTTTATATTTAAATCAAGGACATGTAGAGCTGTGTAGTACATGCTTACATATGCATATGTTGCATCCCCCACCGGATATTGAAAGGTATAGAAAATACATCGGCCAATGTCCCATTTCAATTGTTACAGTGGGGAATGACATTGAAATTGTCCTTCCATTCTGTCGGCAATAGGATCAGAACCTTTGATGTCAAGACTGGTAAAGTTTCATGGCTGTTCAATCGATAACAAATTTTCACCAGGACATTTCAGAATCAAACGCAAGTTCATCTCATCTATTTTGATTAGCATTTGGCATTTGCCTTGGATCTGATCATGAGTTGTAACTTTTGTTTAGGATGGTTGTGCAAGGTCCACAAGAAGGAAATATTTGTCTTAATTTTCTTTAAGTTGTAAAATGCCTTGTATCTCCTTTATAAATTTAGCTTTAATACATTAACATGACTTTTCATTCTTAAATTAAAATGAATGGCCAGTATTAAAATAACAAAGATTACCAAAATTGAAGAATCAATAAGCTTTGTTTCCAAATATTTTACTTTGAAAATAATGCATATAATATATAAGAGCCCATGTCCCTATAAGCACCCCTCCTCCTTTTTGAGGCCTCAATTTCAATTGCCCAGGCATAAATAAAGACCAAAACTACACAAAAACGTATATTTTTACAATCATTTTGTCTTATTAAGCACCTTTTCAGTTTTTAGGTCACCTGAGACGAAGTCTCAAGTGACCTATTCTAATCGCCTTTTGTCCGTCGTCGTGCGTTGTATATATGTCCGTAAACAATTTACATTTTCGACTTCTCCAAAACTGCTGAAGCAATTTCAATGAAATTTTGCACAAACCTTCTAAGGCATAAGGCAAATCAAAATTGTGAATTATATGGTCCCCACCCCCCCAGGGGGCTGTGTAAGGGGCCAAAAGGGGTAAAATTGAGTAAAATTTCAAAAATCTTCTTCTTAACTCACAGATATGGTAGAATCAAATACTCTTCATAGATAGAAAGATCTTAAGGTCCTTTATAAAAATTGTGAATTATATTACCCTGGGGTCTCTAGTTTCCCCCTGGGGAGGGGGTTAAGTTTACTATAGTTTATATTGGGAAAACACATTTTTGCGCATTATTTGGTCATTTATAATAGGAAATGAGTCAAATGTTGTCAGAATTATCAGTTTGAGATGGCCATTTAATCCTATTAACAAATTTTCTATGACTGATCCCCAGGGGCCTTAGGGGCGGGGTCAAAAGGGGTCAAATAGGCTAAAATTTCAAAAATCTTCTTCTGAAATTCTGGAAATGGTAGAATCAAATACTTTTCATAAATAGAAAGGTCTTAAGGTCCTTTACAAAAATTATATGACCATGGGGTTTCAAGTTTCCCCCTGGGGAAGGGGTCAAGTTTACTGTAGTTTATATAGGGAAAACACATTAATGAGCATGTTTTGCTCAATTTTCATTGGAAACGAGTCAAACTTGGTTAGAATTATTAGCCTGAGATAGCATTTTAATGTCATATCCACATTGGTCCTGGCCGACCCCCTGGGGGCAGAGGGGCGGGGCTAAAAAAGGGGTCAAATAGGATAAAACTTCAAAAATCTTCTTCTGAAATTCTGGAAATGGTAGAATCAAATACTTTTCATAAATAGAAAGGTCTTAAGGTCCTTTACAAAAATTGTGAATTATATGACCCTGGGGTCTCACGTTTCCCCCCTGGGGAGGGGGTCAAGTTTACTATAGTTTATATAGGGAATACACATTTATGAGCATTTTTTGCTCAATTTTCATAGGAAATGAGTCAAACTTGGTTAGAATTATCAGCCTGAGATAGCATTTTAATATCATATCCACATTGGTCCTGGCCGACCCCCTGGGGCAGAGGGGCGGGGCTAAAAAAGGGGCAAATAGGCTAAAACTACAAAAATCTTCTAAAATTCTGGATATCGTAGAATCAAATAATAATAGATGGAAAGGTCTTAAGGTGTTTTATAAAAATTGTGAATTATAAGACCTTGGGTTCTCACGTTTCCCCCTGGGGAGGGGTCAAGTTTACTTTAGTTTATATAGGAAAAACATTTTTGTGAACATTATTTGCCCAATTTTCGTAGGAAATTAGTCAACTTGATAAGAATTATTAGCCTAAGATATAGCATTTTAACATCCATATCCGTCCTCGATGACCCCCTGGGGGACCAGAGGGGCAGGACCAAACAGGGTGAAAATGATTAAAATTTCAAAAGATACCTCTAAGTTCACAGGTTTGATGGAAGCAAATACTCTTCATAGTCTAAAAAGTCAAATTTATAAATCACTGACCAACTTCAAGGCCCAGCATATAGTGTTTATATGTCTTTAATTTGTTTCATTATATATTCTAACTCAGGTGACCGTTAAGGCCCATGGGCCTCTTGTTTAATTTCTTAAACGTCCCAGAGGGCTTATTGGGTCGAATACGGTATATCATATAAGTGCGACATTATAATCAAATAAATAGATCTACATTTTTTTTCCAAATTTACTCAAAATAACCTTATTGCTGAAATGTGATTAGTCATATAATTACAATAATAATAAGTAGTTAGTAATTAGTAACCTTCATTAAAACATGGCCTACATGACTCGACCTATTTCTAGGCTCTGTCTCACTGACTAAAGTCAGTGTTCTGTCATTCAAACTGGTTTCTGAAGATCAAAATCTTACTGACCTAAAGCATTTCACCTTAACATTTAAATATCTTACACTATATACCATGTTTGATCCAATAAGTGCCCCCGTCCGTATCTACACCTCTCTCTGTTTTTTGAGACCTCAATTTTACTTGTGTTGATTTAAAAACTGTGAAAGTTTCTCTATTTAATTTCTTTTATAAATTGATTAAAGCTTACATTATTCCTGGTGCAATTATTTTGTGCTCAAATCTGGTCCTATTAAGTGTCCCTTCAGTTTCTTTTTAACTGCCCTGGGCGCTTTTTGGGTGGAATACGATAACTAATTTATAGAGAAAAAGCCATTTGATTTAGATTTGATTTACAATGTAGATATATAAGATAGAGTACTACATATCCTTACTCTCAGTTTATTTAAACTAAAGATTGTGAATTTAACAAAATATTATTGTAGATCATTATCTGTCTTTGTGGATATGTTTTGTTATCATAACCAAGATTATAGGCCTATGTGCACGATATATGTCTGAGTGATATTTTAGCATGGTCTATATATATATATATTCATATATGAAGCAGTCATCCTATGTTAAACTGGAATAGAATGTTTGTGTTGGCAACAGATTGCACAATATTTACATCATGTCTTACCAAGCTCTAGGTAAATATCAACATTTTTTTATCAATTTTGTATCTTTGTTGAAATAAATATAAATAATAATAATAATTTTTCTATATCTACGTTTCCACTTTTGTCACCAAGATTATTGGCTTTGGACTCATTTTGATGATCATTTTCATTATTAAGATATCTATATAACTCATTCATCCCTGAAGACACATTTAGGCTCTTCTAATTAGGAGGGCCGGTGAGCTTATGTCATGGCACGGCGTCCGTCGTCTGTCCGTCTGTTCGTCGTCCGTCCGTCCTTCAACATTTAATTTAAATCGCTACTAGTCATAGAGTTCCGCATGGATTGTGACCAAATTTGGCCACAAACATCCTTGTGGGATGAGGAACAGAACTTGTATAAATTTTGGCTCTGACCCCCCGGGGGCAGGAGGGGCGGGGCCCAATAGGGGAAATAGAGGTAAATCCTATAAATCGCTACTTGTCCTAGAGTTCTACATGGATTGTAACCAAATTTAGCCACTAACATCCTTGGGAGAAGGGGAACAGAACTAGTAAAATTTTGGCTCTGACCCCCTGGGGGCAGGAGGGGCGGGGCCCAATAGGGGAAATAGAGGTAAATCCTATAAATCGCTACTAGTCATAGAGTTCTACATGGATTGTAACCAAATTTAGCCACTAACATCCTTGGGGGAAGGGGAACAGAACTAGTATAAATTTTGGCTCTGACCCCTGGGGGCAGGAGGGGCGGGACCCAATAGGGATAATAGAGGTAAATCCTTTAAATCACTACTTGTCCTAGAGTTCAGCATGGATTGTAACCAAAATTAGCCACAAACATCCTTGGAGGAAGGGGAACAGAACTTGTATAAATTTTGGCTCTGGTCCGCCGGGGGCAGTAGGGTGGGGCCCAATAAGGGAAACAGAGGTAAATTCTTTAAATCGCTAATAGTCATAGAGTTCTGAATGGAATGTAACCAAATTTGGCCACAAACATCCTTGGGGGAAGGGGAACAGAACTCATATAAATCATGGCTCTGGTCTCCCATTACCATACAAGCATCTTGGGTTTTAAATAATAAATATGGATCAATATGTAAGAAAAATTCTTTAGATAAATCTAAAGTTAAAAGATGATTTTGATAAGATACATATAGTAAAGTTATGTGGCTGGTATATTTTATTGTTGGAATTAATTCATTAACCCCTGAAATTTCATAATGGACTAATCTAGTGTTTGATCTTGAAGAGTCTAAATGTGTCATCAGGGGTGAATGAGTTATCATCACAGACTGTAATGGCATTTACCAGAACATGACAGGTCCAGAAGAACGTCGTGAATGTTAGCGGTTCATCGAACATTAAGTGATCCTTATAGCCTCCATCTAGCCATCAGCGACGTATTCTAGCTGAGCGCAGCTTTCTCCCGCATTTGCAGACCCATAGAAACCTTAATGAAAACCAAATCACTATGAATGCAGAAAACATTTCATGCGGAAGTTTCATTGCATCATCAACTTCTTTACTTCAGACTCTGTCCTTTCGCTCCTGATGAATGCTGTTTTTAGTTCTATTTATAGGCCATTGATGGCCATAGCTGTTTGCTGTAGAATTAGAGTGAAATGGCGTTAAAACTGCTGCAAGATATTGTGCTTAGCTAAGTGTATTGATATACATGTAATAAGATGTTCTTCAGTTTGAGAAAGAAAAAAGAAAAAAAGAAAGCTAGAACAAAAAATACACTTTGGACACTCACTTGTTTAGCTCCACATGCATGATAAAGAAAAACTCTTAATAAATATATAGAATATATAATCTATATTGTTTCATAGTTTCACAATTATTGTTGAAGAAGTGATTTTAGAAAACAAAATATGATTAATTAATTATTAACTAAATTCAAACACACAAAATCTAATGGGATAAGAAAATGCTCAAGATGATATTTTAAATAGATGCACTTGTTTTTTTGAATTTTTTTTAAAGTATTGTTTCTTTTTAAGATTTTGATGAAGAATGGATAAGCTTTATACATTTATTGAATATGAAATAAATGATGATTTTCTAAATATCATTATACAATACACATTTTGAAAAAGCTATTATATCTATATATACAAATGCATTATAGTCTTCAGTAAAGTTGGGATACACGTTTTACATATAGATGGTTTATTGGCGAAATGATCTATCCGTTACTGCTGGACGTATAGCTAAAAATGATAACCATCCTGTAATGACCTATACTGTCCACTTTGCGATCGGTCATAATAAAACAGTACATCTGATGCGACTTAGGCACATCTCATCTTGCAATTCCAAGCTTCTTGTTGATCATGAATGACTAATAGCTTTGTTGATCAATCTCATTATACCTCTTGAATTTTCATGGTGAAAAGCTTATACCAGAACGTAGGCTGAAGAAGATGGCTGACTTGTAGTAGCGGGGAGACTGAAGTGGGGCCCCACCGAAGCTGTCTGGCAATATTTACATACATATTGCTACAATCTCCTCGCACTGGTTTCATAAGGATTCCTTTTTGAGAATAATTGTCACCAGAATACTTCAGGAACAAATGGGTGTATTTGCCATTTTACGGAAGCACAACATGTATGAATATTTCTATATAGCTTCCCAACACATATTCTATTTACACTCATTTCTATGTTTTCCCATTTAAATATTGAATAGTTTATTTTTGAGACAGCTTGGGAATTTCTAAAATGACAGTCTGAGGCAGAAAACAACGAACATGTAATGACTGCATGATAGAGACCTCAAGTTGATGTCAATCTGCAATAGTAAGCCAGAGCATAACATCTGGAATATGTCATTACTAATATAAAAGATGTTTTAGGAGAGAAGTTGTAAACAGCAGTTGGCACTAAGAGCATGAGAAAATATAACTGTTTGATTTGAATGGTATGTCCTATTGTCAGCCAAGGTCATTTATTTATAAGTATGCACAGGTATAAGAAATCGAAGCGGAGGAATATCAGAATACACAGGGAACATTTCTGAACACCAAGGAATGGTCAGATCCTGGTAACTGTGTGGGTTTTGACCTTAAGCCTAGTGATAATGTTTCGGAAGATTTAAGGAATTTGCTTTGTTGTCTGTGGAATGATAAAAAAGTGTTGCAGATAAATACAATATTAAATTTTCAGTTACAAGCTTATTATTATTCAGGTTTTCCATTAAATGTATAATACTGCACTCCACCAAATAAATGCCTCCATCCCTATCAGCAGCCCTCACTCTTATCGAGGTCTCAAATTCTAGGACTTAAATGAAATGAAGACTGAATAAAGGAAAATCGTTATGTTCTTTATTTTATTTTTTTCTGTAAACTGATTTATGGCAGTTACTTTTTCCAATAATTTCATGAAAAGCTAAACCAAGTTTGTGATTTTAAACACCCCTTTATTTTTTCTATTTTTTAAGCACCTAGGGCTTATTGAATCAAATATGGTACATTGATTGTATTAAAAATAACACTTCCATGAATTTCAACTGTGACCTTATATAAAACCACCAAAGTTGTAGTTTAATTACTCATATTGAATAAAAGTTTTTCATTATATGTACTGTCCTATTAAAGGTAGGTTTTAATTGTTAGTTTCATTTGCATATGAAAGATAAAGTTAATACTCACAGTGTAGGACAATAGGCTTATAACTTGAATTAAGGACACATTGTATGCCCGTTGTGATCAGGTACCAAGGTCATTGATTCATCACAGGTCACAAAAATTTGTGAAAATCAGCTGTGCAGATCGATTCACACACAAAAATTGTATATACCCCAATGAAATTGAAAAAGAAAAAAAAGTCCCAAGATTTTATTTATGTGACTGGATTTATTGCTGTATCTAAACTACTATAAATATTTGCATATGACTGTACTCATTACAAGAACAACCATAAAATTATGCAGATGGTATAAATTTGGAATTCATATATATGGTACCGTTCCAATATGGGACCTTCCCACGATAATGATTTGATAATTGTTTGTAGTAAGGACATACATACTGTGTCCTTGTCACATTGAACCACATGTAAGATAGTGTACACCTCCGACGCTGTGATGTGCTGGCCCTAATTTCTGTCACAGCGACGTCCCCAACGTTAGAACATTGACAGAAGTACCTAATATTGATTGGCCATAGATTGCGGTGATCGGTTTCCTCATGACTGCGGCCATTCGGCAGCACATCCTTGTGAAATGGAGGAAGCTATGTTGCTCAGATCAGCCTTCGCTACAACCACTTGTGAAATGAGAAATTTCTTTATAGGATGTTAATTTCATCACAAAAACTGTTTATTTCACTTTTGTGGAGATAAATGAATTAATTATTTTGATGAATATTTTTGAATTTATCAAAATCATTAATGTGAAAATAATGATTGGTCTTGTTTATCTATATTGGACTTGATTTGGTGAAAAGTGCTTCACAATATTGCAGAGGACTGTCATTATTACAAATCAGTTAGGTTTTAACAATGTTTGGATTAAAAATGTCGCAATTCAACAGGAATATGTCAGAAAATAAATTTTATGTTTCAATATTTACTACCAAGTGAAAAGATAACTATTTGAAATAAAAATTGTGAATGTTCATCCTCTTGATTCTGAAGGATATCAACATATTGATTGTGATGAATTTTAAGTTGGAATCACATGTGCATTTATTCAGATAAAGGAAATTAAAAAATCTAGTGATTCTGGTTTTTTGCAGTCAGAAATTACAACGTTTTTATTTTGAGAATCCCATATGTGATTTCATAATGGTCTGAGTGTTTGACAAACAAAATTAACTTCCAAAACCAGGAAAATTTAATATGGAGTCAGCTGTCGAACAATATATACGTTCGATCCAGCATATTTGAATCTGGAGCTGATCCTACAAAGTATAATTCTGAGTATACAGGATATTAGATTCTGAAGCTAATGTGTTAGACGGTTATAGTGCTCATTGTTAAAATACACGGTTTGGATTGTCAAAGATGGAAAAATCCCACGGACCAATGTTTGCTCTCCAGGAAATGTACCATAAGTGTGTGGATAATTATGAGGACTTAAATGGTGAAGGTACAGTAATGATTTTAAAACAAATTATATATATATGCCACAGTGGGCTTTTGTATCTAAATCAAAATTAATGTCAATGACCTAAACTTGCATAAACTTTGCAATTTTGAATTCTGAATGCAATGGCATTCATATCAGAAGTTTGCATGAAAACTGTTTTTTCTCTGATTTTTTTCTGAAAACTCTGATTTTGAGGCCTCAACATTTATCTGAAAGGCTTCAAAGCTTAAGTTTTTTTTTGGAGTGACATGAAAACATTATAATTCTAAATTTGTGTACACAAGTTGCATATATGTATGACTTAAAAAGTAAAATTGAAAATCTTGTACGCATGCAGCTGTACATGAACATCTAAATAACACGCCAAGTGATCACAGATACCATATAACATAATTAAACCTTCTTTATTCGTTCTTTAGATCTAAAATATGTTTGGATATATATTCTATAAATAGGAATAAATGGTTGTACCATTTTACTTATGAATTCTGCTGTCAATAATAAAATATCATTATTAGCAAGGTGCAATTAACAGTGGACGGCAATTTTATATTATCGTAAAATGTGTTGGAAAGTTCAATTGCTAAATGATAATATGTCAGAACTTGAACATTATCAGATTTCCCTATCTCACATTACTGCCTATTCTTTCGTTATATATGTACAGCAGAATATGTAGATATTGAAATGACCAATGAGGCTGATATAACAGCCCCTATTAGGCCCTTATTATATGTGATTACAGGGATCAGTTATTGATTGGTCAATAGATTAAGGGCTGTAGTTACAGTAGGCTGTCAGCTGTTCATGACTGGTACAAGGCTAATTGGTGTAGCATTAACAAGCAGTAATTTTACTGTTATCAGTAACTTGTATTAACTTTGTGTGCCTATGGTATACTGGGAAATGGGTTGAGTAATCATTTATGATGTGTGTATCATTGTACCTGAGCTAGCATAATGTACATCTACTCTCAATGTTATATGATTGTGTGATTTAACTCCTCTAAATGAGGCCTCTGTTTTATTATATTAGATATCAGACAATAATGTAACTACTCCTCCATCATTCAACCTTTCCTCCTCCAGTTACTCACCGAAATCTCCTCCTCTTCCACGTTCTCATCCTGCTGCTTTTCCTCCTCCTAATCCTCCCCAATCTCCACCCTCTCCTCTTCCACCTACTCCTGCTCCCATCCCCCTCTCCAATCTCCCCAATCTCCACCCTCTCCACTTACACCTACTCCTGCTCCCATCCCCCTCTCCAATCTCCCCAATCTCCACCCTCTCCTCTTACACCTACTCCTGCTCCCATCCCCCTCTCCAATCTCCCCAATCTCCACCCTCTCCTCTTACACCTACTCCTGCTCCCATCCCCCTCTCCAATCTCCCCAATCTCCACCCTCTCCTCTCCACCTACTCCTGCTCCCATCCCCCTCTCCAATCTCCCCAATCTCCACCCTCTCCTCTTCCACCTACTCCTGCCCCCATCCCCCTCTCCTATCTCCCCAATCTCAACCCTCTCCTCTTACACCTACTCCTGCTCCCATCTCCATCTCCAATCTCCCCAATCTCCACCCTCTCCAGTTACACCTACTCCTGCTCCCATCCCCCTCCCAATCTCCCCAATCTCAACCCTCTCCTCTTACACCTACTCCTGCTCCCATCCCCCTCTCCAATCTCCCTAATCTCAACCCTCTCATCTTACACCTACTCCTGCTCCCATTTCCCTCTCCAATCTCCCCAATCTCCACCCTCTCCTCTTCCACCTACTCCTGCTCCCATCCCCCTCTCCAATCTCCCCAATCTCCACCCTCTCCTCTTACACCTATTCCTGCTCCCATCCCCCTCTCCAATCTCCCCAATCTCAACCCTCTCCTTTTACACCTACTCCTGCTCCCATCCCCCTCTCCTATCTCCCCAATCTCCACCCTCTCCTCTTACACCTACTCCTGCTCCCATCCCCCTCTCCGATCTCCCCAATCTCCACCCTCTCCTCTTCCACCTACTCCTGCTCCCATCCCCCTCTCCAATCTCCCCAATCTCCACTCTCCTCTTACACCTACTCCTGCTCCCATCCCCTCTCCAATCTCCCCAATCTCCACCCTTCTCCTCTTACACCTACTTCCTGCTCCCATCCCCCTCTCCAATCTCCCCATTTCCACCCTCTCCTCTTCCACCTACTCCTGCTCCCATCCCCCTCTCCAATCTCCCCAATCTCCACCCTCTCCTCTTACACCTACTCCTGCTCCCATCCCCCTCTCCAATCTCACCAATCTCCACCCTCTCCTCTTACACCTACTCCTGCTCCCATCCCCCTCTCCAATCTCCCCAATCTCCAGTCTCTCTCCTCTTCCACCTACTCCTGCTCCCATCCCCCTCTCCAATCTCCCCAATCTCCACCCTCTCCTCTTACACCTACTCCTGCTCCCATCCCCCTCTCCAATCTCCCCAATCTCCACCCTCTCCTCTTCCACCTACTCCTGCTCCCATCCCCCTCTCCAATCTCCCCAATCTCCACCCTCTCCTCTTACACCTACTCCTGCTCCCATCCCCCTCTCCAATCTCCCCAATCTCCACCCTCTCCTCTTACACCTACTCCTGCTCCCATCCCCCTCTCCAATCTCCCCAATCTCCACCCTCTCCTCTTACACCTACTCCTGCTCCCATCCCCCTCTCCAATCTCCCCAATCTCCACCCTCTCCTCTTACACCTACTCCTGCTCCCATCCCCCTCTCCTATCTCCCCAATCTCCACCCTCTCCTCTTCCACCTACTCCTGCTCCCATCCCCCTCTCCAATCTCCCCAATCTCAACCCTCTCCTCTTCCACCTACTCCTGCTCCCATCCCCCTCTCCAATCTCCCCAATCTCCACCCTCTCCTCTTACACCTACTCCTGCTCCCATCCCCCTCCAATCTCCCCAATCTCCAGTCTCTCCTCTTCCACCTACTCCTGCTCCCATCCCCCTCTCCAATCTCCCCAATCTCCAGTCTCTCCTCTTCCACCTACTCCTGCTCCCATCCCCCTCTCCAATCTCCCCAATCTCCACCATCTCCTCTTCCACCTACTCCTGCTCCCATCCCCCTCTCCAATCTCCCCAATCTCCACCCTCTCCTCTTACACCTACTCCTGCTCCCATCCCCCTCTCCAATCTCACCAATCTCCACCCTCTCCTCTTACACCTACTCCTGCTCCCATCCCCCTCTCCAATCTCACCAATCGCCACCCTCTCCTCTTCCACCTACTCCTGCTCCCATCCCCCTCTCCAATCTCCCCAATCTCCACCCTCTCCTCTTACACCTACTCCTGCTCCCATCCCCCTCTCCAATCTCCCCAATCTCCACCCTCTCCACTTCCACCTACTCCTGCTCCCATCCCCCTCTCCAATCTCACCAATCTCCACCATCTCCTCTTCCACCTACTCCTGCTCCCATCCCCCTCTCCAATCTCACCAATCTCCACCCTCTCCTCTTACACCTACTCCTGCTCCCATCCCCCTCTCCAATCTCACCAATCTCAACCCTCTTCACTTCCACCTACTCCTGCTCCCATCCCCCTCTTTAATCTCCCCAATCTCACCCTCTCCTCTTCCATCTACTCCTGCTCCCATCCCCCTCTCCAATCTCCCCAATCTCAACCCTCTCCTCATCCACCTACTCCTGCTCTCGTCCCCCTCTCTAATCTCACAAATCTCCATCCTCTCCTCTTACACCTACTCCTGCTCCCATCCCCCTCTCCAATCTCCTCAATCTCAACCTTCTCCTCTTCCACTTACTCCTGCTCCCATCCCCCTCTCCAATCTCCCCAATCTCAACCCTCTCCTCTTACACCTACTCCTGCTCCCATCCCCCTCTCCAATCTCCCCAATCTCAACCCTCTCCTCTTCCACCTTCTCCTGATCCCATCCCTCTCTCCAATCTCCCCAAATTTCACCCTCTCCTCTTACACCTACCCCTGCTCCCTTCCTGTCTCCAATCTCCCAAATCTCTACTCTCCTCTTACACCTACTCCTGCTCCCATCCCCCTCTCCAATCTCCCCAATCTCCACCCTCTCCTCTTCCAACTACTCCTGCTCCCATCCCCCTCTCCAATCTCCCCAATCTCAACCCTCTCCACTTCCACCTACTCCTGCTCCCATCCCCCTCTCCAATCTCCCCAATCTCCACCCTCTCCTCTTCCACCTACTCCTGCTCCCATCCCCCTCTCCGATCTCCCCAATCTCAACCCTCTCCTCTTACACCTACCCCTGCTCCCATCCCCCTCTCCAATCTCCCCAATCTCCACCCTCTCCTCTTCCAACTACTCCTGCTCCCATCCCCCTCTCCAATCTCCCCAATCTCAACCCTCTCCACTTCCACCTACTCCTACTCCCATCCACCTCTCCAATCTCCCCAATCTCCACCCTCTCCTCTTCCACCTACTCCTGCTCCCATCCCCCTCTCCGATCTCCCCAATCTCAACCCTCTCCTCTTACACCTACTCCTGCTCCCATCCCCCTCTCCAATCTCCCCAATCTCAACCCTCTCCTCTTACACCTACTCCTGCTCCCATCCCCCTCTCCAATCTCCCCAATCTCCAGTCTCTCCTCTTACACCTACTCCTGCTCCCATCCCCCTCTCCAATCTCCCCAATCTCCACCCTCTCCTCTTCCACCTACTCCTGCTCCCATCCCCCTCTCCAATCTCCCCAATCTCAACCTGCTCCTCTTACCCACCTACTATTGCTCCCGTCCCCCTCTCCAATCTCTCCAATCTCCACGCCTCTCCTCTTACATACCTTATCTGTACTCCTCCTGCTTCTCTCACTCTCCTCTCTCCTTCACATGCCCTCCTCTTCCACCTACTACTCTCCTCCACCTGCACCTACTCTCACTCCTCAGAATCAGTCCTCCTCTTCCTCCTCCTCCTCACTCTTCCACCTTCATCTACTCGTTCTCCTTCTCCTCTCCTCCCTTCTCGCTCTCCCTCTCACTCCTCCAGCACTCTCTCCTCCTGCTGCTCTTTCCTACAATTTAAAAAAGGATGTGACAAAAAAAAAACCTACCTCACCTCCTCCTCCTTTACCACCTGTACCTGCTCCTCCTCTCCCCTGTACTCCCCCTCCTCTTCTTCCTCCTCCTCAATTTTCACCATCTCCTCCTTCATCATCTTCTATCCTCCTTCTCATCCTCATTATCTGTATACCCTTTTTCCTCCTTACTTTCATGTGGAAATCAGTTGTGTCAGGAAAAATGTAGGTTTGCATCAGTTTGTTACTTCAGCACCTGATGTAGAAATGATTTTTACGTATTACTAACTCATTTTATAATTCTATAAACTCTTGATATTAAACTTCACAGTGTTAAATAAAATTATGGATATATCTATTCAAATTGGCACAATATGTGATAAAATAACCTTAGTATGGGTACTACTTTATATTAAGGCCATTTGAAGTTATTGTTTGTTTCTGCTTATGGACAAATTCAATAATCAATGAACTATTTACTATGTAATTGGTGCCTGAGGAATGTTGGTTTCCAAGTCTCGTTATCGCTATCACATCATTTAAATCTTTAGATTATTGTACAATTTTATAGCTAGTACAAATCCTATTCACATTATCAGGTTGATCGATAGTCTCTCTGTAGGAATTTTCTGGTCCAATCTCATAGCAACGTTATTGGGTCACATTGAACATAGACTTTGCTCTTGTTGGTGATTGGTCACTATGTTGTGGTAAAGCCTGTTGTCTTTCACCTAGCAG
The DNA here is from genome assembly GCF_041381155.1 of Argopecten irradians. Classification (NCBI taxonomy): domain Eukaryota; kingdom Metazoa; phylum Mollusca; class Bivalvia; order Pectinida; family Pectinidae; genus Argopecten; species Argopecten irradians. The sequence continues at coordinate 44,826,814 of NC_091140.1, forward strand.
ACTAAGGTTCGATTCCCTGCAAGGACATCAAAAGGTCAAGGGTCACCAGTCCGATCACATGAGTCCCCTCAAGATTTCAGGATTTATATGAGTTAGCTATAGCTCGATCTACATTTTGTGTATCAACTTTTCGTGATCATAGCAACAACTCTCAGAAATAATTGCCTATACACTATTTATAGCCCACGATGAACCTGTGATTCTAGGTTGTCAATCATCAAGAAAGTTCACTATAGCCATCCACCTCTTGGTTTTGGTGGCCAAATAATCAAGAAAATTTCAAAGATACTATAGGTTTACCACTAGTCTTCTACCTTTTAAACAGGTTTGGGTTGCTTGAGTTTTATTAGTTTAAGGTCCTATTAACAGTCAGGGTCATGTAAGGACGTACCAGGTTTGTTGGTGGAGGAAAGCCAGAGTACCAGGAGAAAAACCACTGACCAGTGGTCAGTATCTTGCAACTGCCTCTCATGGGATTCAAACTGGCGACCCATATGTGGAATATGTTGAGACATCTTAAACACTCTGTCACTGTGCGTGGCCCCTAACCTGTAAAGCTTTAGGATACCAAATTGTCAAGAAAGTGTCTTTACGTTTGAAGACCATTATCGATGGCAATGATCACAGGCAATAGATTATCCTACTACTAGTTCTCTATTCAGAAGAATTTTGATGTCTTTATCAGTATGGTCAAGGTGGTGTTTGACATCCTTTAAACATTTCAATTAATAACAGTCTTGGCAATCAAGTGATCAAGGTATAATGCAGACATTTATCCTAATTTATACATCATTGGTATTCCACCTTTTGACTTTTGGTCATTGGTTTGGAAGAGTCCAAATGTGTCTTTGGAGGTCACATTTTCCAGGCCTCCCTCCTCCAAAACATAAATTGTCACTTCCTAAAGTAAAGATAACTGTGACTATATAAGTCACAATACACATTTGTCACTTCCTAAAGTAAAGATAACTGTGACTATATAAGTCACAATACACATTTGTCACTTCCTAAAGTAAAGATAACTGTGAAGTCACAATACACATTTGAATGGTTAAGATGAACAGAACAATTGTAAACTTTATATGTCTTGGAACAAGATGACAAAGTACGCCCAACATCTTGCTGAAACACTAATGATCAGGAAGGTGTATATGTAAGTGCAAGTTGTCTGGACGGTCATTTTAATATGAATGATTATTTAGCATTTATCAACACTCCTGAATAAAAGAAGAAATGTTTAAGTTCTTTGAGACAGGTGGCAATGTACAATCTATCGATTGTAGGTATTTATAACGAATAAATCAATGGATTTACGAGACCTGTTAAGTGGATTTGTGGTGTTGGAGGAAATAGCTATAAGAGTGACTGCTTGTACGACTCACAACTTGATAAAATAAATGCATTATAATGTCCACATTCTGTAAGATATGTGTAAAGGCTGTGAAATGGAGCGAAATATTTCTGGTATTGGGCTATAACTCATTCTACCATGTTACTATATGTTCAATACAATGAAATAGACCTGTCAAAAGGCCTAAGACTTTACCTGTATTAATTGATAGATCTTATTGATCTCTATGATAAATGTAAAACATTATTTTATAATGATTATGGAAACTTAAGTACAGTCAAACCTGTCTATGAACTCCACCTAAGGGACAAAAAAAAGTGGTCTTTATTCCATCTTTGCATACTACAGAGTTAGCTCCCTTGTGGGTAGATATCCATTGTGACATCATTATTTTATGAGTGAAACTAACGTCATTTTCCTAGAAAAAACATGACATTAAAGTCCCAAACACCTGATGTCACCATCAATACCTACCCACAAGGGCAGATAACTGTTATATGCAAATACAGAATACACATACCAAATAGTCTGAAACTGGCTATTTGGGCCCATGAAAGAGGTAGAATTAAACAGGTGACCATTACAGGTGGTTGTTAAAATAGTTTTTCCTTATTCACTGTAATCTGTCTAAACTGGCAAAATATACAATTTTTCACATTTTCTTTCTAAAGAAAAAAAAATCCTATATTATAAACTACTAGTAAACCCATTGACATGAATGGAAAACTGGAGAACTGTAGGGGTTTTCTCGTCAGTACTTCATTTTTTGGCACATTTGTCTGGTTTGCTTCATAGAATATAAAAATCAAGTTTAAAAATTCATGGAATTAAAATTAGATTTAAAAAAATACATGTAATGGAAATGAAGAGAAGTTTAAAAAATAATGCAAAAAAAAAAATCATGTATTTAAATGGATATAAGAATAAGTAAAAAAAAAAATGAAAGACTTTGATTTGATCATGATTTTTGATGGAAATCAAATGCAAAAGAACAGAAAATAATTGCCATGCAAATTTCTAAAACAAACTGCAATTGCTTGATTGTCGCACAGACAATTGCATCAAAGCAGAGATGCTGGAAAAGACCTAAAGATATGGTCGACCGATAAGGCCAGATAGATTGGATAGGGTTGTTAAAACAGGAGGAGAATCTGTACAGGACTGGTACTGTCACATAAACTCGGCCACCAGCAGATCTTTATCTTCCTATTTAAGTCTAGTCAACCTTACCACTGATAAAGATAAAAATCATACTTGTTGGTGTTGTGTAAAATTTTCTGTTTCAGTGATGATTTTTAATTGTCCAGACCATCAGAAAATCTGAATTCATTATCGTGTTTAGTGAGTGAAGTATCTGTTTTAATCTCCAGTATTATAAAGTTTAACCTGTTTACAAAGAACCCCCAAGAGAAAAGAGGTCAAGTGGTCTTTATGCACAGATCAAAGTGTTTTATAAATGGCCATTTGAGACCTTGTGTTGCAGTTGGTCTTTATACAGAGGTAGTCGCTGAGTCAGGTTTTACTATAATTAGATTATAACTATAAAAATGATGAACAAAAATCACTGATGTTGTAAGTGTTGTGTAAAAGTTGCTGATTCTCTAATGAGTGCCTAATTATAGTCCAGACTGTCAGAAAATCTCATGAATAAATCAATATGTTTCTCCTCTATATAGCAGAGTAAGATATGTCATAAATACAACAATCTATTACCCAAAACAAGTATGTGTGTTGCTTAACATAGTAAAATTCTGTTTATAATCAGTTTGTTTTGTAATATTATGATTATAAAACACAATCCCCACCCCCTCAAAAAAAAAAAAAAAATAAATAAATAAAAAAAATAAGGGGAGATAATGATACATCAAGGGAGGTAATAATCAGGGGAGATAATTACATAAAGTTTACCAGAATTGCTTCTTTAAATTGCCAATAATAACCAAATATGTATTATAAAGAGTTCATTCTGATTTCCATATCTTTAAGAATTCATTTCTATGCCATCATATATACTTGATTTTTCAATGACAGAATTTTCAGTTATTTATATATTTATGATGCTGACTATTTTCCACCATTTACTGGTTATTTCACTTGCATGGATTAAGAATTAGATTCTCAAGTTTTCAGTATACTAGATATTCATCGGATTTCATTGAAGCAATATGTTTGGGTTTTAGAATGCTGTACATATGTGTTTTTTAGGTTCCTCTAACCTTATGGACACATTGGAAGATCTACCTCCGGGTATCGGCCAGTATGATGATTTCCACACCATTGACTGGCTACGGGACATTGCTAGGGACCGCATGCGGCACCGCCATATCATGAAGAAGAAGCAGGAAGGATGCTTAGAAAAATTGAAGAGCGCTCACGATGCCTGGTCAGGCTGGGTCTGTGTTTTACTTGTGGGAGTGGCTGCAGGTAGGTCATGGTCAAAATGAAATTTTCTACAAAAAAAATTAATTAAAAAGTCAGGATTTCGAACTCGGACTTTGTTTCCAGCTATCATTTTAGAGTGAAAGACATTAAATTAAATTTTTTTTTAAAATCCTCCCGACCGACCGACCCTATTTTTTTTGCCAATGTAACCCTAAACAGATATATATATATTTTTTTTTTTTGGCCTTATATATATAATATTACAAAACTTTTTCATATGTGGATCTGAAGCCAAAAGATTTTGATATTCTATCTGAGGGTCACAGAATGTTGTAAAACCAGATTAGATTAGATGACAATTTGATTGTTATAATATATGTTATATATTTCGATTATATTATGTCTGTACTAAGTTGAACTACATTAATATAATGCATGCAGTTCAATAAGAGCAATATCTCTTGACTTGCTAATATAAATAAATGGAAAGTTCTATAATTATATTCACCACATTGATGTCCGCTAAGCTACCAATTACGAGTTTACTGTTGTGGACGCCATTGCTGGCAGTAACGACTGTGATCTATTTGTCTGGCAGGTGCTTGTGCTGGCGTGATTGACATCGGGGCCACTTGGATGTCTGACTTAAAAGAGGGTGTGTGTCGCGATGCCTTCTGGCTCCCTAAGGAACAGTGTTGCTGGTCTGCAAATAACTCCTTCTTTAATAACAGTGGCTGTTCACAGGTACTGAATATGTAAATAAAACGAGTCCTTCAGGAGATATTTGCTTATAACATGAAAAAAATATGTATATGTAATAAATTTCCTTATGGTATAGTAATAGAATAGGCAAAATGAAAATACATGTAATGACATCTCTTACAGTGTAGGAATTGAATAAGGCAATCTTTTGCTATAGTCTGTAAATAATAGTCTATGTTCTTATCACGAGATTTATAATTAGTTTTACAGTACCTGGACCATGATTTAACTTCTCAACACAGATACAAATTTTACTATTTCTAGTTTAATGGTGAACAGTGGTTAGGCCTTAAAATCACTACTAGTCATGGAGTAATCCATGGATTGTAATCAAATTTGGCCAGAAATATCCTTGGGGGAAGGGGAATGGGGCTCTGACCATCCTGGGGCAAGGGGGACTAAGGGCCCAAACAGGGAAATTAGAAGTAAATCTTTGTGAAAATGCTAAACCTGTATTTAGAACATTTCTTTGCATAACAAAGCAGTTGAAGGATACAGGCTTATACAGATACAGGTCCGCTAGGTATCTTGTTTTCTCTTCAGAGGTATGATATTAGGAGCTTACTAGTATGTAGAACGAATATACGTACCCGGCCTACTATACCTTTCGGCCGGGTACGAAATGGTCCCTATGTGTGCTAGTGGAGCACTGCCTCCGAAAATCACTCGGGCACACTTTTCTATACTTTTCTGTAGGTTTCCAATTATTTTATATGTATACATGCATTTATATATTAGTTTTGCCTAGAACAAACATAACAACTATTCTAAATATCTGTCATACCGCTCACAAGATGCCAAGTTCACAATTCGTAGGCTTGTCTTTCGAAAAGACCTTGATATGTATATGTAAAGAAATAACGTATTGCGGTGAAATTAATGTTTTATACGGTTTAGTTTTATAGCCTAGTAGGTCAGCGATATCAAACAAGCATGATAAAATGTATACAAATGTTGTAATAATGATTTGCATAATCATTACATTGCTCCATTAGCAGTAATAGGCACCAATTGTAGCTCTAAAGACGACACCATTTTCTGTCTAAAAGTCTTTTGAGCTACATTATTGCAGCTAACTAGTATGATATTCTGTTTCTCTTTTTCAGTGGTATTCCTGGTCTCAGTTATTGGGAGCAGGGAAGGATGTAAACAGTGGGGGGTATTACATTGTGGCGTATATTGTCTATATCCTGTGGGCCCTTCTGTTTGCCTTTCTTGCCGCGATGTTTGTTCGCATGTTTGCGCCCTACGCCTGTGGATCCGGTATCCCCGAAGTGAGTTAAAAGTTTGTCACCTCAGAAATATTGATGTAAAAATAACCAATTGTTTAGACAGTTTAGACAAATTTTGGCTGAAAATGTTCAATGAAGTATTGTTCTTTATATTCTTGACATTAATGTATTTGGTCATAAATGATGTTCAGGATGTCCAAAAATTTATGAATCATTATAATGGAGATTTCCTTTCTGCAAAACATTGATAATTATATTAAATAGATAAATTCAGATCAACTGTTGTACTAATAATAATCTACAATTTTATCTGAATCAGATTAAAACCATCTTGAGTGGTTTCATCATCCGTGGGTATCTTGGCAAGTGGACATTACTCACCAAGTCCATTGGTATGATGTTAGGTGTATCAGCGGGTCTGAGTCTCGGAAAGGAGGGACCTTTTGTCCATGTGGCTTGCTGTTGTGGCAACATATTCTCCTACTTGTTTCCAAAATATGGCAGCAACGAGGCGAAAAAAAGAGAGGTGAGATTTTTATTTAAAAGTTGGAACACATTTACTTTAAAACTCGTTTTGGCCATTTATCAGAAAAAAAACATATCGCAAAGACTTTACCACTGGTTATATTTGTGGGTCAAAAACTAGGAAAACTCAATATTTTTATGAATCAATATTTTTCAATTTGGCTTCAAGGGAATATATACCTGGTGAATCATTTCAGGGGTAAAAGCTTGGATGTCGATAACTCGTGAAATAGCAAAAACAACTGGCTATGCAGTATATTGGCAAAAAAGGGTTAAACACAAATTATTAACCTACATATATAAAATCCTATCCATTATCTATCCCTTATCTTCCTTTGAAAGAGCTATTCTTGTTAACTGTTATACGTTTGTTGTTTAGATACTGTCGGCAGCATCAGCAGCTGGAGTGAGTGTCGCTTTTGGTGCGCCTATAGGTGGAGTTCTTTTTAGTTTGGAGGAGGTGAGAAATAAGTTATCCATTTACATTATTACATAATTATGATAATTAAAAATTTTTGCAGTCTCAATATTTCTAAATTCCACATTGATGTTAAAATGTTGATGTTAAATGTGAGGCTAGAAGGATGTTAGTCTAGGCCTGATAACAGTATTTTTAACTACATCAGCACGGATTATCTCTTCAGTGATGTTTTTAACTCACTCTGCAGAATATATGCTGCTGCTTTTTTAATCCTTTGAATGATTAATTCTTCCATATGAAACTGTTCTTTTGTCAGGTGAGCTACTACTTTCCCCTGAAAACCTTGTGGCGTTCGTTTTTCTGTGCTCTAGCTGCAGCGTTTGTTCTTCGTTCCATCAATCCGTTCGGAAATGACCACCTGGTCATGTTTTATGTGGAGTATAATGAACCATGGTATCTGCAGGAGCTGATACCCTTCATCTTCCTAGGGGCAGTTGGGGTAGGTAACTCTGTGTGGTTAAGGACAAGAGTTGTTTTCCTTTATCTTCCTGGGGGCAGTAGGGGTAGGTAAGTTGGGGGTAGGTAACTCTGTGTGGTTAAGGACAAGAGTTGTTTTCCTTTATCTTTCTGGGGGCAGTAGGGGTAGGTATCTCTGTGTGCTTAAGGACAAGAGTTGTTTTCCTTTATCTTCCTGGGGGGCAGTAGGGATAGGTACCTCTGTGTGGTTAAGGACAAGAGTTGTTTTCCTTTATCTTCCTGGGGGGCAGTAGGGGTAGGTACCTCTGTGTGGTTAAGGACAAGAGTTGTTTCCCTTTATCTTCCTGGGGGGCAGTAGGGGTAGGTAACTCTGTGTGCTTAAGGACAAGAGTTGTTTCCCTTCATCTTCCTAGGGGCAGTAGGGGTAGGTAACTCTGTGTGGTTAAGGACAAGAGTTGTTTCCCTTTATCTTCCTGGGGGCAGTAGGGGTAGGTAACTCTGTGTGGTTAAGGACAAGAGTTGTTTCCCTTTATCTTCCTGGGGGCAGTAGGGGTAGGTACCTCTATGTGGTTAGGTAACTCTGTGTGGTTAAGGACAAGAGTTGTTTCCCTTTATCTTCCTGGGGGGCAGTAGGGGTAGGTAACTCTGTGTGGTTAAGGACAAGAGTTGTTTCCCTTCATCTTCCGGGGCAGTAGGGGTAGGTAACTCTCTGTGTGGTTAAGGACAAGAGTTGTTTCCCTTATCTTCCTGGGGGCAGTAGGGGTAGGTACCTCTGTGTGGTTAAGGACAAGAGTTGTTTCCCTTTATCTTCCTGGGGGCAGTAGGGGTAGGTAACTCTGTGTGGTTAAGGACAAGAGTTGTTTCCCTTTATCTTCCTGGGGGCAGTAGGGGTAGGTAACTCTGTGTGCTTAAGGACAAGAGTTGTTTTCCCTTCATCTTCCTCGGGGCAGTAGGGGTAGGTAACTCTGTGTGGTTAAGGACAAGAGTTGTTTCCCTTTATCTTCCTGGGGGCAGTAGGGGTAGGTAACTCTGTGTGGTTAAGGACAAGAGTTGTTTCCCTTTATCTTTCTGGGGGCAGTAGGGGTAGGTATCTCTGTGTGTTAAGGACAAGAGTTGTTTCCCTTCATCTTCCTAGGGCATAGGGTAGGTAACTCTGTGTGTTAAGGACAAGAGTTGTTTCCTTTATCTTTCTGGGGCAGTAGGGGTAGGTATCTCTGTGTGCTTAAGGACAAGAGTTGTTTCCCTTCATCTTCCTGGGGGCAGTAGGGGTAGGTAACTCTGTGTGGTTAAGGACAAGAGTTGTTTTCCTTTATCTTTCTGGGGGCAGTAGGGGTAGGTATCTCTGTGTGGTTAAGGACAAGAGTTGTTTCCCTTTATCTTCCTGGGGGCAGTAGGGGTAGGTAACTCTGTGTGGTTAAGGACAAGAGTTGTTTCCCTTTATCTTCCTGGGGGCAGTAGGGGTAGGTAACTCTGTGTGGTTAAGGACAAGAGTTGTTTTCAGTAGGGGTAGGTATCTCTGTGTGGTTAACGACAAGAGTTGTTTCCCTTTATCTTTCTGGGGGCAGTAGGATTAAGTAAGTCTGTGCTAAACAGATCATGAGTTGTTCTGGGACAGCATAGGGATGGGTAACCTAATATTATACAGGGAATGAGTTTCGTTTTCCCGGAGACAGAAGGAGTATGTTATATAGCTAGTTGACATTGATGATAAGGGCAAATTCAGTGATAAATAAAGCTCATATGCCTCACTCACTGTGTCATATTTGAAGCATAGCTATTTGCTTTCTCTTTCAGGGTGTATTTGGGAGCTTTTTCATTAAGTTGAATATAAAATGGTGTAAATTTAGAAAGTCATCAATATTAGGAAAATATCCCATTGTTGAGGTAAGTGTTATATCAACAATACTGAAAAATGTTCCGAAAAGTGTAACACTATTAAATTAAATCATGGTCATTCAAATGCTTGAAAAGCTTGAGGGACTGTTATAATTCATGTGTCCGCATAAAAATATCATGACTTGTTTCCCTTACCATGAAACTACATTCTTAAACTCAGATAATGTTGTGCCTGCCTATGCTGTATAATAGCAGAATCACATTAATGCATTTGAAACATATATGTTATATTTGTACTTCAATCTCAGGAAAGAAAACCTTTGTGTCTTCTTCAATCTAACTTTTTTTCTGCAGGTTCTTGGGGTTGCTTTTATCACAGCTTTACTCAGTTATCCAAATGAGTATACTAGGTAAGTAAAGTTATATCCTACTCTTATTACAGTTATCTCCCCTTTCCTCAAGCTGATTTTACAGTTATCTCCCCTACTTAGATTAAAGTGATCTTATCTACCTATATTTAGCTCACCTGGCCCAAAGGGCCGGTGAGCTTATGTCATGGCGCGGCGTCCGTCGTCCGTCCGTCCGTCCGTCCGTCCGTCAACATTTCCTTTAAATCGCTACTAGTCATAGAGTTCTGCATGGATTGTAACCAAATTTGGCCACAAGCATCCTTGGGGGAGGCTGAACAGAACTTGTATAAATTTTGGCTCTGACCCCCCCGGGGGCAGGAGGGGTGGGGCCCAATAGGGGAAATAGAGGTAAATCCTATAAATCGCTACTTGTCCTAGAGTTCTGCATGGATTGTAACAAAATTAGCCACAAACATCCTTGGGGAAAGGGAACAGAACTTGTATACATTTTGGCTCTGATCCCCCAGGGGCAAGAGGGCGGGGCCCAATAGGGGAAATAGAGATAAATCCTTTAAATTGCTACTTGTCCTAGAGTTCTGAATGGATTGTAACCAAATTTGTCCACAAACATCCTTGGGGGAAGGGGAACAGAACTTGTATAAATTTTGGCTCTGGCCCCCTCGGGGGGTGGAGGGGTGGGGCCCAATAGGGGAAATAGAGGTAAATCCTCTAAATAGCTACTAGTCATAGAGTTCTGTATGGAATGTAACCAAATTTGGCCAGAAATATCCTTGGGAGAATAAGAACTGAGTTTGTATAAATTTTGGCTCTGGCCCCTTGGGGGCAGAACGGGTGGGGCCCAATAGAGGAAATGGAGGTAAATCCTATAAATCGCTACTTGTCCTAGAGTTTTGCTTGGATTGTGACCACATTTGGCCATAAACATCCTTGGGGGAAGGGGAACAGAACTTGTATAAATTTTGGCTCTGACCTTCTGGGGGCAGGAGGGGTGGGGCCCAATAGGGGATTTAGAGGTTGATATTAAAATTCCTTCAGAAAAGAAACAATGAACCTGTATTCAAAACATTACTTGGCATTTCAAACCAGGTGAGCGATACAGGCCCTCTGGGCCTCTTGTTACAGTTTGCACTGACATGGACTTAACAATCATGCTTTCTAGTATTATCATTATCAGTGTATTCGCTGGGGTTACATAATTTACTCATGCTCCATTATCAATATACCCTCATAACCTCAACAAAATAATTATCTATTCCTTGAATATATTGGTTATCTCCCTTAATTGTATTACACAATTATTTCTCCTGGTTATGTATCTCCCTTGCCGATATTACAATTAAACTCCCTGTTATCTCTGTAATTGTTATATTATCTCCCCTATTGTTAGTATAGTTATCTCCCCTACCTCTCTATTGATAGTTCCCCTACTAATGTTACAATTATATTAAATTCAGTATCTTGTTACTCTGTTGTGATATTCTTATATAATTCCCTCTATACTTTGTATGTAAAGTTGCTCCTAACCTCGCCACCATGATGTATATATTTGTCATTTTGAGGTATTCTAATTACTCATATAAAGTATTTATTAAGTTATGAAAACTTAAGAATGTAAAGTTTTTTAAAAATTGATAAATTCCTCAGCTTCATTGCAATTTTTACATTCCCATATTTGTTTCTTTAGAAAAAACACTAGTGAGCTGATCCGGCAGTTGTTCAGCCGGTGTGGTCCGGAGGACAACACAGAGTTATGGTAAGTAAGGGAAAGAGCTATATAGGACACATTTCAAAGGATAAACAAATACTAAACTGTAAACTGAAAAAAAGGTAGCGATAAAAAATATTGTTTTGTATATTAGTGTTGTGTTCTCTTAAAATTTACTCCACAGTTCATTTTAGATTCAACAGCTAGATTGGAACTTTGGAAAAATCTTTTTATTTTATTATTCATTCTACATTCAAGTTATAAATTTCAATCTGAACTTAACACTTTTTTAACAGTGATTACAGAAGAAATTACTCGTCACTGAATGCTGCTTCCCCGACATTTTACTCGTCGAGTACGGAGGCTGGAGACGGAGTTTACAAGGCTTTATGGATGTTATCAATAGCACTTATATTCAAGGGAATCATCACCATCTTTACTTTTGGTATCAAGGTCAGTAAAGTGATTTACATTCGGGATCAAGGTCAGTAGAGTGATTTACATTCGGGATCAAGGTCAGTAGAGTGATTTACATTCGGGATCAAGGTCAGTAGAGTGATTTACATTCGGGATCAAGGTCAGTAGAGTGATTTACATTCGGGATCAAGGTCAGTAGAGTGATTTACATTCGGGATCAAGGTCAGTAGAGTGATTTACATTCGGGATCAAGGTCAGTAAAGTGATTTACATTCGGGATCAAGGTCAGTAAAGTGATTTACATTCGGGATCAAGGTCAATTGAGTGATTTACATTCGGGATCAAGGTCAGTAGAGTGATTTACATTCGGGATCAAGGTCAGTAGAGTGATTTACATTTGGGATCAAGGTCAGTAGAGTGATTTACATTCGGGATCAAGGTCAGTAAAGTGATTTACATTCGGGATCAAGGTCAGTAAAGTGCTAGAATATTAATGAAAGGGGCTGTGGTAGTGTAAAACAAAACAAACTTTGAACACATTTGTGCAATTTCATAACAAAATTAGTTTTACCATGAGTTCATTAAGATCAGGAGTTACTATTCCTGTTGTCTTTTTCTGAATAACAAGTTTAATAACATAATATAATTTTAGGCAAAGCCTATCTGAGAGCTCAGCAGCTAATCCATTCTTTCGTTTGTTGTTTTTTTAACTGTGTTACTAAATAGAAATATGCCAGGTAAAAATGGGATTTCCAACAGCGAAAGAGTAATCTCCCCTGACCCATCAGTCTTGTGTTTTGTTTTATTGCTTATTGTGTGCGCTGACTAACTGTACTGCAAGAAACCATTTATATAATTATTAATTATTAGAATCATAGCTTTGCTGAATTATTGGCATTGAGTTTATAAAAAGAAAAATAATATTGAACACAGGATAAATACATGACTGCGGCGACAAAATATTACAATTTAATAACAATTTATTTGTTAGATTCAGACAAGAATGAATTGGGAGGTTTAAATATCTTTCACTAATGTTATCATTTTGAAGTTTTCCAAGTACAACTTGTCTGTAATCACGCGAGAGTGTGACTTTGGATAGTGTCTTGCGCAATGCTGAATCTTGTTTTGACATCCGGTTTCCGGTTTACGAGAAAGCTTTCCAACTCTTCATATATTGGATGATTTACATAGAATAACGTTACCGAGACACCTCTATCACAAGAGTTCCCTGCGCTCTCTATTATGGGGCAGAGATAGCAAGTTGCATGATTAAATATTCCAATGAGTACAGAAACAAGATAGGATTTAATAGTCTAAATTTTAGTGTAGACCACAGTTTTCATTACATCTTCCAAAATTTGAACCCTGTTAAAGAGAACAACAATTCTGCACCAATGATACTCGTTATGAAAATAGTTCAAAATTATATTTTGTTAACTGTAGATACCGGCTGGTTTGTTCATTCCAAGTATGGCAGTCGGAGCTATCGTAGGCCGAATTGTTGGAATCGGAGTGGAGCAGCTGGTTGTGTGAGTTATCTACCCTATGTTTACCTATTTATCTTGGACTTATCTTCTTAACTCTTCACCCCTGAAATTTCATAATGGACTGGTCTAGTCTTTGATTTAGAAGAGTCTAAATGTGTCATCAGGGGTGAATGAGTTGCTAATTGTTAGATTAATGGTCAAAATATTTACATCAGTTGTAGGAATATTTCAAATATCTTACAATGCAGGTTTGCTTAAGCTTATTGACTTCTATGAAAAGTATCTTTTTGAATAACTAACAGGTTATGATAATTAAATCAGTCATATTATGTTTAAATTTATGTGAGGTGAAAATTTAAGCTAATAACATGTATAGTGATAATGACTCCATTGTGTAATGTTTACATTTCCAAAATGCAAAATTCCATGTCTACAGAGGGAATATATTATAATAATTAAAGTATCTGTAATGATGATGTTTTCTTTTTCAGACGGTATCACTCCAATCCATTTTTCCATAACATGTGTGTGTCTGACAATTTTTCTGTACGATAACCCCGGGGCTGTATGCCATGGTCGGGGCAGCAGCTGTTCTTGGTGGCGTTACAAGAATGACTGGTACGTACTGTTAGCTTAGTTAATAAACATAGCACAAAATTAGAATTGTGCTAATTATGGTACTATTTTTATGTGAAATAAGTTACATTAATTTTAAGATTTTTCTGGTGATACAAGATCGACTGACCTGTTTTGTGTGTTTCAGTATCGCTAGTGGTGATTATGTTTGAGCTGACTGGAGGCCTACAGTATATTGTACCACTGATGGCCGCCGTCCTCACCAGCAAGTGGGTAGGAGACTCCTTAGGCAGGGAAGGAATGTATCCTTAAAGTTAATTATTTAACAAATTCATCTCTAAATAATTTGTTTTTTCCCTTACATGAGATTAGAGTTGGGTTTAATACATCTACATAGTGAATATGGCTATAAGGAAAAGGACAGTGAAAATGCCTTACAGGTCTTCAATCTTTTGTTACTGGTTTAATTTTGTAATTTTTACTTACTGTTAACATGGTGATTTACATGAGGAGGGATACCAGCACCAAAACATTCCCTTGTACATGTTTTATAGCTCCACACCTTCAGATTGTGCTTGTGTGGCTGTTAAGCAACCTACTTTAAATCAATTGTTTTTCTCTTGAGCAGCATCATAATGACCATTGATTGGAAGTAAAGTACAGACACCCATACTTTCTGTTATTGATTCATGATGAATGTTATAATTCATATGTATTTATATATATATACCTGAGTTTCTTACTTCTATCCATGTATTTTGTCTGAGCTGCTTTTCCTTAGCTACATACAGTTACGATGCCCATATACATCTAAATGGTTACCCGTACCTAGATAGCAAAGAGGAGTTCACCCACACGACGATCGCCGCAGACGTAATGAGACCTCGGTATGTGCCCTCTTTTTCTACGTCACTCTGTTATTCAGTATCTTGGTATCTAGCACATGTTGGTCTCTTACACATTTATCTGTAGATTCCAATCCTTTTGTTATATGTTCTTGTTAGAAGATACATGTGTTAATAGTTATTTCGTGAATTTGTGAAAAATGACATAATTTCCTCTCAAATTTATGATGTTATTCGTACAAGTATGTTGCTAACTTTTATGAGTAATGTCCCAAATTTGTTAAAGGAGAGAAAAAAGTTTTTCAACTAAACTAAAATTACATGATCAAAAAATAACTAATTGTTTACAAGGGGAGATAACTCTCCAAAAAAATCGAAAGAGTTCTGGTTGTAGCAGATCTGTTTAATAATTTCCATTTCCATCTCTCATTGACTGGAGCTATTAAAGCTATTAAGAATGCATAGGAAAAAATCTGAAATACTTAAAACATTTTAGGATGAAGATTTGTTAGATCAATTTGGAAGCAATTCATGTTAAATTTACTTTCTATTAATAAGTTTACGGTTTGACAATTTTTGAAATTCTGTTGTATTGAATTTCTAAATTTTTTATTGACCAGAATATTAAGTAAATATCAGAAGGACTAGATGATAGGCATGCCCTATCTTAGTCCTCTCCTACAGGTGGTACACACACACAAATCAAACATAATACATATGTGTTAAATAGGTTGATGTATAGATAAGGGGAGACAACTCCCTTGATGATAAAAGATTGTTTCATCATTCTTGTTACAATAACTCTTTATCATATTTTATTTTCAATTTACATATTTTGTAATAAATATTTCCCAATATTAATAATGACATCACTTCTTAAATAAATCAATTTACTTAGTGTATCAGTCTATTTAAATGATATTGCCTCCTTCATCCGATAGATACAGGCTATGAAGTTGATATAAACCTTATATCAGATTGTATTGTCTCTCTAGAGCCCAGACATCCCTGGGAGACTCTGGGTAGGTTGTTCATGGTTCATTATTGTTTGGAGTTAACATTGTGTCCAGTTTGAGGTTTTACTGATTGCAGTTGTTTTATTATGATATTAATGACTTGTTTTTGCCTGGCACAGTTATTGAGATTCCAACTTCTGTTGAGATATGATTTGACATTGTATTTATAATATTTATAATGCATTTAACAATCACTTAAACATGCACTAAAACCTAAGATTACTGTGACCTTCATCTGGCTATCTTGTTATTTTTTATCTATCAATCAATCAATCAATTTTTATGAACCAAAAGCCTTTAGGCTTATATATACAAAACATGTATACAATGCACAATTTTGTAAATATACTTACTGCGGTAGTTTAGACAGTGGAGAAAGACTCCCCGTATACAATAAAACATCAACTTAAAATTTCAACTTTGACATAAAACAATTGGTTCTTAATTGTCTAAACATAAGGCATATGATGTTCATTACTTTTTCTCAATTATGTTATTTCTCACAAAATATCACAAAACCAATGTTGTTACAGCTAAAACCTGCTCAGTAGAGCAGATTACACTTTAGATCAAAACAAATTTATAGTTATCACCCCTCAATAAAAGAATGATAACATTCTGTGATAAAATCCCCTTAAGTAGATAAATGATAACATTCTGTAATAAAAAAAAACTAAAGCATATTCCACATTTGCTAGCTACCATGATATTATATGGAAACTATACAAAGGTGTTTTAATTAGAATAATAGCCTATTTTAAAAGTACAAATATTTCATTTTTTATGTCTATACAAAACAATGTTAGTATATATAAAGTGTTTTTTTTATTTGATAAATATTTGCAATAAAATTAAATAAGACATAAATTAAATAAAAAAATAAAACATCAACATTGTTTTATTTCCATAAAAATCTTCACAATCTTACATCAATTGACAATGTTAAGCTTGTGAATGAAAGAAGGAATGTCACTTGGTACAAGTTTTCTATACCGGTAATGTAGTCTCATTTTTCTGACAAATGTTTTCATGAACCTCTTATTTCTTTTTCAATAAAGATACTGGCGATATGGGATAGGAGTGTAAGTTTCACTATATCAATAATGTGATGCGCTACTCTATAAAATTATCGTTAGTGTTTTTATTTTCCGTGATGCACATTGACTTGTTGGCTGATTTTGTTCCCATGAATGGAAATGTTGTTTGCCACATTGTTTGTCTAGTTTGAGTTCTATTTTTCACAAATTGGAAAATGTTACAAACAATAGCTGTTGTAAAAATTCCACTAAATTTCAGTTTATCTATGTTGTTTTTCTTAAATCACAAAACGTTATAATCAATAATTGTTCAGGTGTTGTAAAAACCTCACTCAATTTCAGTTTTTGATAGGGTGTTTTTAACAGTAAAATATCAAAATATTTATAAAAAATATATATGGTTGTGTTTGTTCGATTCATTCCATCTGCCAGTTGTATAAATTACAATGTCCACCATTGTTATATCAACCTAAAGTTACAAATCTTTCTCTTGAAGACGATTATATTAAGTCAGTGAGTCTGATTTGGAATTCAGTTCAGAATGTAATTACAGTATAGATACATGAATTTAGTATTGCTTCTGTGTTTTAATTATCAGTTTCTATTTTACTTGATTTAGTCCAATTTTCAGTTAAGCTATTACAACATCAGTAGAAGTAGAGAAATACATCAGTTTTTGTGTTGCTTTAGTCGTCAAAAATGCTATTGTTGTGACCTGATTTTAAAGTATCAATGTATAAATACAGAACACATATAATCTATCAAAATTCTAGGATCATCTAGCTTTTGAACTATAAATAGATAACCATATTCTATCAATAACTAGCAAGTGAATTATAAATAACTGTGTTTATAAATAGCTCTTAATCTATTAATACCTTGCTATAAATAGTTTTGATATACATAATGTACATGTTTAGTTGTTGATCCATTTTAGCAAGCTAGCTATTGATCTCTAAATAATCAGCTAATAACTTATTAATTAATATTTTATGACCTAAAATAGCTGTTGCTTTATCAGTATGTAACGATATTGATTCCTGATGAGTTTGGCTGTTCATAGGATAAAAAAAGCAAAGAACTGATTTTTTTCTTAATTTTCGATTCATATTTTCTTCACATTGTCCAAGTTTCAATTTCAGCCAAGACATAATTTGTTATCATTACATTCATTGAAATGCTCTATATACATACCCACTCCTGTGACATTATCCTAATAAATTGATACATGTTTACATGTAAAGGGACCAGCGTCCCCGGTATACCAGATCTCAACGGAGTGACTCGGAAACTCGACTTGTCAGTGATCCACTACAAGCTACTAGCAGGTATCGGCAGCCTGCCACGCCTACTCTGCCACATCCATTTATTTATACATGCCTGTGCAGCTTTGTATACCATGCAGTTTTGTTTTTTACGGATTTAAGTCTGCAAATATAACAGATACATACAAAAAAAAAGAAAAAATTATATTATTAATTCAAATTAATTTTGTAAAATATAAAAGATACATTAAAAAGATAAATGGAATATTTAATTATATATATTATTACAGTCAAACCTTTCATTAGCGACTGCCTAAAGGACCAAGAAATATTGTCTTTATAGCTAAGTGGTCTTTATACACGGGTCAAAATATGTTAAAATTGACCATTATGCAGATGGTCTCTATACAGAGGTGGTCACTAAGGCAGGATTGACTATCATATTATGTAATGATATTACTTTCTATTGCTTGCTTTAATTGCCTTTCAAAACATTGACACGGATATACTACTGAAAAAGCCTAGAAATTATAAAAGGGAGGGATGTACAGTATTAAAGTTTTACCTATTCAGCTTTTACCATTTTACATTACAGTACTGTTTTGTTCTAGATTCACTTATAAAATTTTGCTACTAAGAATGCATTGTAGTACAAATGTCGGTTTTAAAATTTGAATTTAGGTACATTATATGATTTTAAATTAATATTAACTCAATCACCCCTGAAATTTCATGATGGACTGGTCTAGTCTTTGATTTAGAAGAGTCTAAATGTATCTTCAGGGCTGAATGAGTTAAACATATCATACAGAAAGTAAATCATGCAAGGTATACATAAGGCTACCAGTTCCCACTAACATCTAACAAAATACCATCCCGCAAGAAGTACTTAATACTAATTTAAAGAATTCAGTTTTCATATTAATACTGTTGATGAACCCTCATTTGTCTCATAGGGGAAGGGTGCATTTATTTTACAGACATTTCTTTTTCGTTAAGATTTTACTAAAACATCTTTGTAATTTCTGAATTCAGATTTCTTAAAGTGTTCTAGTTAGTGTTTTTATTAATTGCGTATCAATTAGGTCTTGAAACATATAATCAGAATATAGGAATTAAAGAAAATAAGACAAGAGATTATTGAGTCATGAGTGGAAATTACATAGATTTATGTAGTGCCCAAAGCATGTTCCATTAGCATGATAAGTCTTGATATTAAAATATGAAAATTATCAAACATACTGAGTAAGCAGCATGCAGTTTCTGTTATATTTTCAAAACTGTAACCTTTATAGATACTTTGACATATCATCTGTCTCTGGTCAAGGTTATTATCAAGGTCAAAATGCAAGCGATACATACTGATTTTCTTTTTTTTTTATATAAAATTTGTTTATTAATTATCTAAGTTTAACTTGCATGCCAAACGGTTTTACCATATATTTAACTGCAATTCAAGCATCATTCAAACTAAATTTGAGGCCATAAAAACCTAGTACCAGTTTACTGTTCATCTGTTGGGGGTCAGGGTTATGTTTGAAAAATTTTCATTTTACAAGAAATGAAATCATCATTTATTTGAAAGCACACTTTTTGAAACATGAAGCATTTTATAAGTGATATCGTATAAGTAAATCTGAATGCAGTTCAGGAGGGAAAACACAGACCAATACAGTTGATCAATTCCTATTGATGTCCATCAATGGACCAAATTATCCTCAATATATCAACAAACTGTCACACACAGAGCCTTCAGTTTTGCTATGACATAATCCAGGAGTGCATAAACTACAGAGATACTGTAAAACCATGTTATTTTTGTGAGATACAAATTTTTGAATAATTCAACGCACTACCTTGAACATAGAGTCAAATTCTTCATGAAAACAAATGTATGAATGGAGAATTACCAGTTTTAGTAAGAGCCAGCAATGACTGCGAAATATATCCACAAATTTATTGAAGACACAAAATTTATATGAAAAAATTAATATGGCTGATTTCCGTTAGTAACCCCTGCACATGAAGGAACATATATGAGATTCAATAGAAAGCCTGTTTAGTAAATTAATGCCATTGGAGATTTATTGATTTTTACACGAGTGAAAAAAAACTAGCAAACTTTTTTTCTCTCGAGTGTAATTATCTCGAAAAAAAGGAACAACAGTAGTAGAAGCTAGGATATACTTGTTTGTAGACTGAGACAAATTTATTGGTGCTTTTGCTCAATCACTGTCGACTGTTGAATGTTGCTTTAACATTTTTTGTTTTTGATTTATTCAGTTCAACATAACAGCAACCTGTTTACTTGTCAATGTTTTGTTTCCACAAGCATGTCAGTCTGCAGCCAATTTGTATATCAGTAAATAATCTGTTATTTATTTCAGTGGAATAACTATTACAATGAATATGAAATACAAATGTACTTATATATTTTTACTTACCATATCCAACCCAATAAGTGCCCAGAGTGGTTAAATTAAAAAGTAAAGGGGTGCTTAATAGGACATTACTTAGACTAATCTTTCACAAAATTATTACTCGTAGGAAGCCATTAATCATTGCCAAAAACGAAATCAAATAGACAAACATGCAAGGTTTTCATACTTTCTACTTGTATTTAAGTCATTGTAAGTGAAATAATGAGGCTTCAAAAAGGGGGGAGAGTACTTATTGGGTCAAATATGGTACTTTCATTTCATACTCCATGGTGAGATTGTAAATAAGAAATTTTAAAAGATTTTTTTCTAAATTTTAAAAATACCTTGTTATATAAAAGAAAATTTTGGAGAAAAATTCAAGTTTTAAATAATGATTTGAAGGACACTTAGGACAGCAATTAATATTAATATAAACTATTTTACAATTATAATATGATAACGATATTCTTATTATACAGTATGTGTATCTTTATTACCTGTGGTTTACTTCTCTTTGACCCAGTAATGTTATCGTGTTATTGTAGACCTTGTTTTGTGTTGTAGGCGGAACGACCCTCCTCTCTGTGTTATTACACAAGATTCAATGACACTAGAAGAGCTAGGTTTGTATAACCCTGTTGATATACTGTAAATGTACTTATAATAGGGCAGTTAGATTTTAGCGCAATTTAGAAAAACTGTAAATTATGATTTATTAGTGCGGATATAAATTAGTGAAATTCAGTTGTTCATACTGGAAATACCCTTTAACAAAATTTTGTGTTGTATATAAACAGCGCTAAAATAAATCTACCACTAAAATAAGTATATTAACAGTATATCAAAAGTTTGATGACAGTATATACTCTGCTGGGATTTTTACAAGCATATTAAATACTTTTAGGTAACAATTTGGAAATATCTTGCATTCCGTCATTATTTAGAATTTTGCAAAATGAATAGCAAAATAATCATCCTGGTGTGTAAAAAAACCCAATTAAACTCATTTACCCCTGAAGACACATTAGGCTCTTCTAAATCAAAGACTAGACCAGCCCATTATGGAATTTCAGGGGTGAATAATGTAAGTCAGCATTTTATTCAGATTGTACACATACATAGATGTGTTATGACTATATATTATGCAGTTCAGTGACAGTCTTTATTATTATAATTGTAAAATTTAAAAATGAAATTCTGAAATGTACAACTTAGTATGAAAATAACATTTCTAATATATTTGTTAAATCTTTTAACAGAATCTACACTGAAATCTTCTGACCACAATGGATTCCCTGTGGTGGTGTCTCGAGAATCTCAGTATCTTGTTGGGTTTGTCCTCCGCAGGGATGTCAATCTGGCTATAGGTTTGTGATCTTTGTTATCTGTGATCCCATTGTGGAAATTATTAAAGATGCTCCACCGCTGACAGATGGTATTTTTTCACAGTCAAAAACAGGAGCAGACGATTCAGTATTTATCTTCAGTTACAAAAGTTAAATACTTTTCACCATCACCACCATTGACAAGTTTGAGCTTCTAATTTTACTTCAAAGGGACAATTCAGTCTAAGAGAAAATTAAAATTTGTACATATATCGTGAAAAATCCAGTTCTAATGGAAATTAGATCAGTCAGTTTTACTGTAATATGCCTGAAAAGCCCATGGTTGTGACATGTGTGTAGATGTTCAAACTCGCTCGCTGTCCGCCATTACACATTGTGGTTGAACTTCTTGTATGCCGAACCCTGTTCCTTGCTCGTAGAGTAATGCAACTTTTGTCTAGAACTGCTCAAATCGCTCTGAGAGTAGTGTGTTTACCTTATTAGGTGAATTGTCTTGCCTAAAAATCATTTTATCACCTTCTCAGTGGTTATGTAGTTTATTTGTTTAACATGCGTGACTTTGGCTCGGGTATGGGTACAGCGTACATATTGTACCTGCTTAATCGTATTGATCAACGATTTGTAATTACAACAATATCAATTAAAATACTAAACAATAACGTGGAATTTGTCAATATTTTATGTTATATGTTTCATAAGAAATGTAGAACAATACATTTATGCCATATTTTGCTTCTTGCTTGTGTAAAAAAATTAGCCTGAGTGAATTGTCCCTTTCAAGGTAAAAATATAAAAAAAAAAAAATTAATTGCATCCCGAAAAAAATCCGTGGCACTATATCCTATATGGAATGAAGTACTGATTGCGCATGCACCAAATGCAAAAATAAATTATTTGATATTATTTTTTATGTCAATTAAACATACATATACACAAATAAATACCAATTATTGTTCAAATGAGTATCATTTATGCTCTGTCGGCGGTGGAGCATCTTTAAAAATCAAATAAATCTTATTTAACAAAAGATCATAATTTTCTTGCATTAAGTTACCTATCTTATAATAGAAAATTCCAGGATGTAATTATCTTGATATATTATATTACGAGATGGAATTATCTTGTTGTTTTAAATTATCTCCCTTCATTTGTTTGATTATCTCCCTTGGTATGATTACAGAGAATTCCAGGAAGAACCAGGAAGGCATTGTATCCAGCTCCATTGTATATTTCACTAGTCATGTACCCAATAATCCAAATGATCCTGCCCCACTCAAACTGAGGAAAATTCTTGACATGGTAAGAGAATATTTTAATGTATATTTCTGTCATATAAAATCAAATTAATTTACCAGATATTTCTTCTTTTAACTTGAAATAGAATTACAGTGTAGTCATTTCTATGTAGACACAAATTTGTCTGACAAACTCCTCCTAAACTACTTGACAGAGTTTAATAAAATGGTACACAGAACCCTGACATAAAAGGGAGTTAAGTAAACTATATAAGGGTCTGCAATGTCCCCTGTTAATGGAGTTATTACTAAATTTGTGCAGCGGAGGTATTAGTTGTCCACTCTGGCAATAGTTCTAGTTTTATCAATATAAATGATGAATCATGAAATTTACATGCGAAAAAAAAATTGGTTTACAGTTAGTATAGTTATGGTATAATGGCGTAAGGTTAATATTTGTTTGAGAAGTATTTCCTCTGATCTTCACTAACAGGCACCGGTTACCATCACCGACCAGACACCAATGGAAACGGTTGTAGAGATGTTCCGCAAGCTCGGTCTGCGACAGACTTTGGTCACACATAACGGGTATGTATCATACAGAAAACGTCTTTAAAGAGAAACCTGTCTTTACTGACCTTCATCAAACCTTCCGTCAATAAACCTCTCTTTATTGACCTTAGATGAACTTGTGTCTTAGCTCAGGTTTGTTTGAGAAAAGAGAAATAGATCAAATGCCAAATAACTTGATAAAATGCTCAATAGGAAAAAATCTTGAATCATTTAGATATAGTGATGAATTAAAGCATACCTGAATAACACTGGAAATTTTTGATCTGTTGTTTTGATCTTAAACATAACAATCAGGGGTCAAGACAGCTTCTTCCATTATCACCTATGTGGTCTCATTCAAGTCCAACATTAACACAGAGATATAATTTTGGTAACAAAATAAAGTCTTCTCTTGCAGCAGATGTAGAAATGAAACTGTCAAGAAGCAAAAATAATTGAAAGTAGATATTGTATGTATTGTATGTCTATTTTCACGCCTGATTTGCTGGCCGGCCCGTTGTAGGATTATGTATGTCGCGGTATGAACAATTCTGTATGTTGTATGTTTAATATTATTCATCAGACAGTTGAGAAAAGTTAAGAGAAACAACAGGAATACAGATGAACCCACGCATGAGTTGCCCGGGTAACATATTACTGCTTCTCATTATGTATTGTGTGCATTTAAAATTGTGTGCTTGTTTGAAATTAATAATGACCAAAAAAATAACATTTTAAATCACTTTTGATTTGAATCTAAAATTATCATTGAATTTTTTTTAATGACTTAACATTAAGGCTATATGCTACCTTTCATTGTACGCATTAAATCATTATTTTATGCTAGAATGATCTCCCTTTATACACTCTTTTCAATGCTATCTCATCATTTCTCATTGTCAGCGATGCATGCAGTCTCGTCCACATTGTATCTTCACATTCAAAAATGCCTTAAAAAACAGTCTTCAGAAACAATAAGCTGCAAGCAATAAATAAAAGACAGCAACATATTGTTAAAAGGAAAATCCTTCCCAGAACAATTTTGAATTTTAGAGTGTACATTTCTGACCTAGGCATATGGTTTGTCTAGCCGTTCATTTTGTAAAAAGCAAGAATACAAATTTGTTTCTGACCTTAGTGTATGGTTTGGCTAGATTTATTAAAAAAAATACAGGTTAATGTTTTGCTAGATCAGTTCAAAGTGTAGCTAGTAATGTTGTTAAAATTAGGGAAAGGTGAAAACTTTACATTGTAGCTAGACTTGTTTTGTTAGATAGTCATTCAGCCTCAATAAATATTTGTGTTATTTACCCAGGTAAAGAAATTGTCAAGTATGGGTAAAGGGATGAAAAATCTGGGTAAAAGGGATGAAAAATCTGGAGGGAAAAAATCAACCTAAAGTCAATCGTTAATAGTCTATAGAGATTTTGGGGGTTAGCTTAGAATGCCAGAATCCTTTAAACCACTGGCTAATGCCATTTTGGCCATTTCAAAATAATTTGTAAAGTTGAATGTATTAAAACTTTGTCTATTAATGATAAAGAAATCATTGATTAATTTCATTTCATTGGAAAAAGAAACAACCTTGTTAACAGATCAATCATTTTAATTGCAATAATAATTTCTTATGATTAATCAGATATTTCAAATTTCTTTCAGAGATGAAATTTTAACAGTGTGATGTTGTTTTCCTGACTAATTCTTTCACCAATGAAATCTCTTCTATATTTTTTTCATTGTGTGATTCTAATCATTCGTAGTAATCAATGATAGGATTTTTTTGTAGAATTATCTTCTCTTGTAAGCAGGAAATTTTGGGCATTTTGTGTTTCTCTTGTCTGTTGCATTCCATTGCCCTGTCTCCATTTTATATGCAGATTTTTTTTCTACCTTGCAGACATTTCCTGTCTGAAATAATACAGATTCAAAATTTAATGAAGATATATAGTAATAAGAAATAAATGATCAGTTTATTAGGGATTTCCATTGAGGATGGAAATCCCTATTGTTATTGTTCTGTTTTTTCTTCTTATTATTATTATTCTTTATTTTTCTTTTTTTTTCTTATTTCCACAAATCTTGTTCGCAGGATATCTCAGGAACGAAATAAGGTACGACGCTCAACTTTGGACACGTTATGAATGTACATAAGATCTTGAAATGTACGTTCGATTTTTTACAAAAATGTTCAAGGTCAAGGTCATAGACGTAAAAAACAATTTTTTGGAACGAAGTTTAAGCGCTCATAACTTCATTACCGTACGGTGTACATCGTTCACGTTTTGTTATTCAGATAGATCTTGACATTGCGCGTGCTTTTCCCATGCCATGTTATCAGAGATTATGTCAAGGTCAAGAGTTCGCTACGGGGTCAAACAAAGGTCAAAAACGAAATTTCACCACAGAAAAGTTTTGAAAGTTGGATATGAAAGGGCATGCCCTCAGAAATATATAATGACAAGTTTTAAGGTCATGTGATCCAAAATGCCGGAGATATAGGCCTTTGAAAAAAGGCTATTTTGGCGTTTTCCCGCCAAAATTTTTTAAGGTTTCAGCGCCTTTAATACTTAACATACATGCTTGATTTTTTGTATAGACATAGCATGGACGAATGTCTACAGAACTTATGCTGTTTTATTGACCTTGACATTCATTCAAGGTCACAGGGTTCAAAAAGCTTTAAATCTTTAAACGACTTCTTCGTAATAAATAAGAGGTGTAGAGCGCTGAAATTTGGAGACGTTATGTACGTACATGAGTTCTTAAAACGTACTCTCGATTTTGGAGGATAACGTTCAAGGTCAAGGTCACAGACGTAAAAAACTGCTTTTTTCGAACGAACTTTAAACGCTCATAATTTCATAACCGTACGCTACACAACATGTACGTTTCATTCTCCATGTAGATCACGATAAGTCACGTTTTTTTCTCATTACATGTTATCAGAAATTATGTCAGGGTCACGAGTTCACTAGGGGGTCAAATGAGGTCAAAACAAAGGTCAAAAATGAACTTTACCATAGAAATGTTTCGAAGGGCGCATATGAAAGGGCATGTTCTCAGGCACATAAAATGACCAAATTCAAGGTCATATGATCCAAAATGGCGGAGATATAGGACATCAAAAATCGAAATTTTAGTTTATATTTGCCCCTGCCCGAGACGTTTCAGCGCCTTAATACCTGTATGTACAGTGTTGATTTTTCATACCTATGTTGTATTAACTTTTGTCTTCACAAGTTATTTATTTTTAAGGGGTTATATAGAAAAATGGCGGAAATATAGCTCTCCAAATATGGCAATTTGTTTCTTTTTCTTATTTTTGTCCGTTATTTGTGAGCTCGTAGGGCCTTTATCATCTCATTTAGAGTGTTGATTTTTTGTAAATGTAAGCTTTAGCCTATTGTCTGTACAGGTTTTTAATTTCAAAGACATGAATTTGAAAATGGCGGAAATATAGACCTCCGAATATGGCGTTTCGTTCATTTTTTAACGTAAATTTTAGGGTAATTCATGAAAATTCAAAGGTGAAATGTTTTGAATCGGATGTGAAAGATCATGCTTTCAGACACATAAAATGACCAAGTTCAAGGTCATATGATTCAAAATGGCGGAGATATAGGACATCGAAAATCGAAATTTTAGTTTTTATTTGTCCTTGCACGAGACGTTTCAGCGCCTTTAAACCTGTATGTACAGTGTTGATTTTTCATACCTGTGTTGTATGAACTTTTGTCTTCAAAAGTTATTTATTTTTAAGGGGTTATATAGAAAAATGGCGAATATATAGCTCTCCAAATATGGCAATTTGTTTCATTTTCTTATTTTTGTCCGTTATTTGTGAGCTCGTAGGGCCTTTATCGTCTCATATAGGGTGTTGATTTTTTGTAAATGTTAGCTTTAGCCTATTGTCTGTACAGGTTTTTAATTTCAAAGACATGAATTTGAAAATGGCGGAAATATAGACCTCCGAATATGGCGTTTCGTTCATTTTTTAACGTAAATTTTAGGGTAATTCATGAAAATTCAAAGGTGAAATGTTTTGAATTGGATGTGAAAGATCATGCTTTCAGACACATAAAATGACCAAGTTCAAGGTCATAAGATTCAAAATGGCGGAGATATAGGACATCGAAAATCGAAATTTTAGTTTTTATTTGTCCTTGCACGAGACGTTTCAGCGCCTTTAAACCTGTATGTACAGTGTTGATTTTTCATACTTGTGTTGTATGAACTTTTGTCTTCAAAAGTTATTTATTTTTAAGGGGTTATATAGAAAAATGGCGGAAATATAGCTCTCCAAATATGGCAATTTGTTTCATTTTCTTATTTTTTTCCGTTATTTGTGAGCTCATAGGGCCTTTATCATCTCATGTAGAGTGTTGAATTTTTGTAAATATAAGCTTTAGCCTATTGTCTGTACAGGTTTTTAATTTCAAAGACATGAATTTGAAAATGGCGGAAATATAGACCTCCGAATATGGCGTTTCGTTCATTTTTTAACGTAAATTTTAGGGTAATTCATGAAAATTCAAAGGTGAAATGTTTTGAATTGGATGTGAAAGATCATGCTTTCAGACACATAAAATGACCAATTTCAATGTCATATGATTCAAAATGGCGGAGGTATAGAACTTTCAGCGATTTTGAGTTGTGATTACATGATGTGGCATGTGGCCAAAAGGGAGATAATCGGTATCTAATACTAAAACTCTAATCGTACGTGTTATTCCGCATTGGTCCAAGATCTTTATAAGAAATGGAGAATTTTTGCACTTTAAAAAAACCTGAAATTCTAATGCGTTTACCTATTCATTATCAAAATTGATATTTTGAACCTAAATCTCAATCGGAATTTCCGAATTTATATCACGGTTATCAAGGAATAATTACCTGTCAGAAAACATTTTTAATTTTGAAATTCATAATTAGCCAGCCAATCAGCGGCTGGGTTAAAATTCTGTCCTGGGCTCAATCTTCGGTACACAAGGGCCGTTTCGAATGTATTTTTACATCTAGTTTTCAATACTTTTCGGGATGTTTTAAGTGCTACTGTAATAGGGAGGGTTTTCCACAAGAGACCAGGAGGGGCGATCCGACTGTATCTCCCGTTATATGTATAAGTCCCAAATCGTGATCGTATAGTATTTTTAGTATACAACGGATCCGGTTTCCTCCACAGGTTACAGGCCTGTATCTCAACAGGTTCGATCTCTAGGATGTAGCGGAAGCACTGACACTAATCCAATAAGTCAACTAGGTAAATACAGGTACAAATAACTATTTATTATATAAAAGACAAGTAGATTAAGTATTACATAGAAGATTCACAATAGTGCCCGTTAAGACAGATAACAATAAGAGATATAAGTGCCGAAGCAGTTACAATGTATCCAAGATTAACTATAGCCAAACTTTAGGCCTAATTAGCTCAGTCCTGTGTGATTACCACGTTCCCTAAACAAAGCCTAACACCCTACGGAGCCAACTAGCTCTGCTCCCTACCTATTCCCTAAGTCAAGACCAAAGCTTCCTTAGAAGCAGCCCCTTTTATAACAACTCATCAACCCAGTACCCCAAAGTGACCACTGATTGGTCAATGTCCGGATGTCCGGACAGAGCACCATATTTAGGTGAAACCGCTGCTACAACAACCCACCTACACACTAAATATAACTTCCGCTTAAAACAGACAAGACTCAACTGACTGATAAACACCTCCCAAGTGTACCACACGTGTACTCCGGCCAGCGGTCATCATCGGGGTGATCATGAGGACAACTAGGTTGATGAATGTGACTGCTAAACAGCAAACACACCCTAGATAAGACCTGTTCTCACGGTGTTCCCCTGAATTTGGGTCAAATATACATAAACAGATCACTGAAGTGAAGACTTAGAAGAGTGCAATAACAAATATACATACTGTAGAAATAAATGCAACAATGATAGAAACCCGTTCTATCACACTACATATACACGTATATATGAACAATGTACACGTGTTTGCGTAAATACACGTACATGTGTAACTACACCGCATACATGGGAGGCCGTCCTTACGTGACCCTAGCTGTTAATAGGACGTACATTTGAACAAACAAACAATAAAAGTAATGCACAAACACAATAACTGACAGGTTTAAAAACCTTTTATGTGTGTGGCAGAGCCGTCACCTGTGACACCGGATGTTCAAACACAACCGGTGTTATTTTGAGAATCCACCCGGCCGTTTTGAGATCACAGAACCAAATAAATTCCCTAGAGGACCGTGTTAACGTTTGCTACTATTCAGGTTAAATGAAGTTATCAAAAGTCGTTACAAATTTTACATCTACATGTATTGTCCGACCCACACATAAACCATTAACTGGTGTACCCTGAATATATCCAATCAGCAGGCTCCTATATATTCACCTCTCTATGAAATCTTGTGCCCAAAGGGGGATTCCCTTAAATCTGTTTTTCGGTTGAACCAGACTACTTTCGTAAGAAACGCTTTCTGATTAATATTGAGTGAGATCGTCCGTTCGTTCAAACAATCGTGTGTTCGCTAACATTACTTATATCATTACATAGGTGGAAATCCCGTGTTTTGATCGCGATCAAATCTAGTTTTATTTATAATTATTAATGTCTTAATGGAACGCCTTGCAAAATTTCAAAATCTTGATGTTAAATCACAAATGAAAAGAAGGAAAACAACTATGAAAGAAGGGAAATAACTACTATCAAAGAGTTAAAGGGAAATAACTAGGTCTATCAACCTGCTTACAAGGAGATAAATCAGCGGAAATGTTGGAGTTAGCTTCCCTTGATTGATGCATGTGGCCTTAAAATGATTAGGAAAAGTTGTATTGTATTGCATATGTTGATATGACAAATTTGATTGGAGATTTTTATGTCTGTATAAAAAGATGACAGTTGAAAAATAGCCACACCCATCTATTACTAGATACAGTTGAACTCTTCTGATGTTAGGCTGCTTGAACAGTTCATTTCAAAATAGAAGGGGTTAATACTTATGGTTGTGTTGGTTTTGACCAGTTACTTCAGATCTTTTTTTTAAAGAAACATACCTCAAACTTCAGACTTAAGCAAACGAGAGGACATAATGATGATGATAAATTGATAAAACTGAAATTACTCTCATCCCCATGCAGTGATGAATACTTGTTGACTAAGATTTCTGCAGTATATACTGTCAGCTATTAAACAGACATAATTTTCTCTATGTAGAATCGGTAAAAGCATGAATACTCTTGTATGTTATTTTTCATATAATATAAGAAAAAAAAGAAAAAGATCAGCTAAATCTTTTTGTAGGAATGGCTGTGTGCAACCTTCTCACTTACTGGAAGGAAAATAATAATATGTCATATTTATGTATGAGAAATCTTTTTATTGAATTGTGATTTTTGAATCATTTTATTTTACAGTCGCCTCTTAGGAATTATCACGAAAAAAGATGTTCTTCGCCATGTGGCACAACTACAGAACCAGGACCCTGAGTCAATATTGTTCAACTAAATCCACGCCCTGATCTCTATCAGCATAGTGCTCCTCAGTGACATGTATTCACATTAGCCAATCACCAGTTAGATAACAACCTTTGTTAGCCAATCATCTGTGAGATAATAAATTTAATGTTAGATATGAATGTTGTTTACTCAAAACAAAACTCCATATGAGCCAAGAGACGGGTTGTATTGTAGAAGTTTGTTGTATGTATTTGAGTAGAGGATTTATGACAATGTCAAATAGGCGTCTAATGTTGAAATGGACACATGCTACACATCAGCTGAAATGAAACAGATCTGAAGACTTCTTTTGATTTAGAAAATACATTTTCGCAACTTCACCGGAAATTATATGTCTTCACATACACATCTCAACTGAGACAATGGTGATAGGATCTTCATGGACCTGTGATAGAGCTTGTTTCCTCAAACTTAATTGTTGCTTTGTTCAGATCAGAAAACAGTGGCTTATAAGTGCTAAGGATATTTACTTCAACCAATCTTTGACAAGTTGTTGTTTAAGTCTATTAGCCAATAGGCATATAGGCTTAATTCCTGAAACTGCTCCTTTTGATGATATCCTGGGGAATCAGAATTTAATGTCCATGGTACATCTTCTGTACATTATTAGCATGGTGATTGGAAACTTAAGTTAGAATAAGACACAGCTCACTTGTTCCTGTGCTAGATCATGATTAACTGCCTTTAGTATGGGGTTTGGATCCCAGGAATCACTCTCATAGGTTTCTTGCACAGGGACATGGCATGTATTTCATTTATAATACATACCATGTATATGTTGAATGTTGGTTGGAAATTTGTGCCAAGTTCCTGTGGTTCCTCAGGCCATTGGTGTGAAGAGATCTGGTTTATCAAAACC
The DNA here is from genome assembly GCF_041381155.1 of Argopecten irradians. Classification (NCBI taxonomy): domain Eukaryota; kingdom Metazoa; phylum Mollusca; class Bivalvia; order Pectinida; family Pectinidae; genus Argopecten; species Argopecten irradians. Next base: position 44,858,476 of record NC_091140.1, read on the forward strand.
ATGTACAGACCAAGGACAGTTTACATTTTACTTGCCCAATCAAGCTTAAGGTATTTTTCTCTGAAGAGAAGACTGAAATAAAGTTAATATAGCTTTTAAGACTAGTTGAAGTGTTGGTGGTTTTTATGTTGTCAAAAAGTGTGAGAGATGCATGTTGAATGAAAGAATTTACCTGAAAGAATTTAAACTAATTTTTTTATGATGCAATAGGTTCATCAATAATTGCAATTTCCATTGTCAGTCTTTTTATTATAAAATCCATCTAAAACTTATATGATTGCATCAGTCATTTCATCATAATCAAATTGAACTGGTACCTAAAAATTGAATGAAAAGAATTCATAAATGTGATGTCTTTCAGCTTCTTTGAATATCTTTTGTACTTCTCCTGAAGCCAAAATTTTGTTCTGAAGTCAGTGTCCACTGTCCACAAATCAAAGTGATACTGTTACGTGCAACATTTTAACTGAGTGTGTGCAAACTAATTTTTCTTATAATCTTTTTTTTCCAAAAGGTAAATGATATCAAGATTAAAAAAACTATCCCAATTTATAAAGAAAAAAAATATAAATTTATGCTTGTTTATCGTAAAATTAGGACCAACATTTTAGCCATTTAAAGTGTCACTTTAGAATTAGCAAGTTAAAATAGCATATACTATGTCACACTTCAAATCTGTAAGGTTGTTATTTTTGCGGTTTTTGTCGTGAAACATATACAGGAGTAAATTTTGTGGAACACTAACTTCTATAAGTTATGAATCTAAGATATTACTGTCATCTGTATTAGTTTTCTTTTGAATTAATAAAGACTGGGGAATAATTACTTAGGAGTAGATTAGTTTATTTTTTCGGATATAGTTTAATCACAAAATTGTCAATGTCCTTACAGTATCAGTTTTACCAGCATTCGAATGCAAAGAAATGGAAAGCATGGATGACAAGTGACCATTATAGTGTGTGTTAGGAGATGAGTATAAAGTGCTTTAATTACGAATTTATAACCATTATTTAGTTTCATTTTGTTACTGCCAAAATATGCAAATGTAGCCTTTTATTAAAGTTATTAAAGGTTTAATTTACCAGATCAAAAATACTCTCCTCTAATTTTCTCAACAGTTAATAATTTTTTCTCTGGTTAATAAAACATTTTATCAACCTTATCAAAAGTCTATAATTGTATATTCTTTTACAAAGAGCTAATGAGTATGATTTATGTTTATACTGAATGTTTAGTTCTTGGCTGAAGTCAAGTGATTTTTGTTGCCTGAACAAGTTTTGAAGGGATTACAGTAAATTTCAATTGATATTAATTTTGATTTTAGAGAGCATGAAATTCAAGTAAATTTGATTTCACATATATGCGCAAGTTGTACATAAAGAGATGACAATATTTGTCACTAAGATGACATAGGAAATGAATACCTGTATTGTATACCTATTATTTATATATAAATATGTGTAATCAGTTACGGGTTTGCATGCTCTAATTAGTTGATTTTACTTCTTATAAAGAAATATAGACAGATATAAATGTATATGTGGATGTAAATTCAGTTATAGAAATATTAATTATTATATAATAGATATATATTATATCTTTGATAGCTAGTAGTTTTGCAAAATTGAATTACATGTGTATTATATTCAATTAGTTCATCTGGTTTTAAAAATAAAGGTTACTGACATATTATCTAAAAGTGCAGCATAATATTAGGATACTAATATAGTTATAGAATATTCCCAGTGAGGAAGTAATTAGAAAGTATGTATGTAAATATATATAATTAATTATAATATATAAAAACATCCACTTTTTTCCCTTCCGTGTAGAATATGCTGAAGGATTCTCAAACTGTTTGTATGACTGTATAACTGTTTGTAACGCTATGTAAAATGTACAAATTCAGGAACATAGGCATCAGATGAAGCCCTAATTTTGTTTTCATTATTTTACCTGACAACCCTTCGATTCTCTACCGGTATGATTTTGTGTAACCTAAGCTTTAAATTTTATTTCTCTATAGAACTATTGTACATGCATATCTTACAAAAGGTGATAGTGCTTCAGAGACTACGTGTAATTTTGAAATGTGCAGTGCTGATCAACTTTTTCAATCAAAACCATGTTTAAACCGGTAAAATTATGTTTTTGTAATATTCTGTTCATACAAAACCATGTTAAACTGAAATTTTTTGACTGAATACTGTATGTTTTGTGGAGTCCTTTTAACATACAGAGTTATCTACCTTCATGAGTTATCTACGCTTGTGAGTTATCTACCGTTACTTTCACATCGGTAGCTTGTGTGAAAATGTAAAATATTTTCTAAAATTTTACGATTTTCTTATAAAAATTGATGGCTGCTCACTCATGTAGAAAACTCTATATCTTAAGAGGAAAAAAGTTCAAGTTTGTTACCAGATTTTTTTTTAAATAATTATGAATTAAAGAGAATTTTTGAAATGGGTTGGTGGCTAAATTACTTGATATTGTTTTATATTATGAAAAGAGCGAGAGTGAAGTTTGTTTTTCTTCTTTCTTTTGAAGATGGATGTTACTATGAATTTGATCATTATTTCTGAATTTGTTTATTTTTGTACTTAATGAAAGATTATGTATCGTAATGGTACAGCTATTAAGTTTTCTTTCTGTGATATATTTAAAGTTTACTTGTAGATTTTTGGTTGTTAGAACATGTATATAAGTTGAATTTTAGATGATCAAGTTGCAATTTATTTGACGTTGGGAATGTGTGACTGAATGACAACTTATTTGAGTTATTTGTGAAGCTGGAAAAAAATCTTTTTTCTTACAATTACAATGATTTCCCTCAAAATTGTATTGAAAAAGATTTTAAATGTTTGAATTGAGTTGCTGCTTGACCAATACAAATGTGACAGTTTGATTAATTTCATTTAATAAGATGGCTATGACCTAGTTAGAATTCATTGGTCAATTACTAAAATGATTTTATTAGTCATCAAGCATGATATCAGATTTTCATTGGTCAATCACCATGTCAGATTTTCATTGGTCAATCACCATGTCAGGTTTTCATTGGTCAATCACCATGTCAGATTTTCATTGGTCAATCACCATGTCAGGTTTTCATTGGTCAATTACCATGTCAGATGTCAGATTTCTATTGGTTAATCCCTATCACATCAGATTTGATGAATAGCTCCGTATTAATTATTGATATTGGTAGATAATTACCTCTACAGATGAACACATTCACACCTTTTAAACTGCCACATTTGTATACATTATGTATATCATTTAGAATCAAATGCAATATAGGAACACAAGACAAGAAAATCTTCAAAATTTATGAAATGATGGATTTTTATTAATAATCTAAGTTAATAATGTCCTATTAACAGTTGAGGTCACTTAAGGACGTGCCAGGTTTTTTGTTGGAGGAAAGACGGAGTACTTGGAGAAAAACCACCAACCAATGATCAGTACCTGGCAACTGCTCACATGGCATTGAAACTAGCAAGAGAATTTGTGGTATATATGTCATGGCATCTTAACCACTTGACCACTGCCGCCCTTTTATGAAATGAAATACTAGGTATAGATATCAGGGGAGTACATATTGTACTACATACCAGAATAATATGAAACAGATATCACTTAAATAATTAGGCTTGTCCATATCACATTTCTCATACCATGTGGATGTTTATCTTAAAGCTTTATAACATTCCTTAAACCTCCATAGTTTTTGTTGTTGGTCAAGTTGTTGTCTGTTTCATAAGTCTTATGTCACTATTGATCAGATCTGAATTTAATATCACGATTTCATATTCTGTCCTCAATATTCCACAATAACCATTCTGGTAGGTTTAAACTTCCACAGCTGAATGGAAAGTTTAGCACTTACGTATGGATGATTGAAGTTAAGGTTGATGTATACCAGATACATGTAATTATAAACCTTTCATCATTTTCTCTGGAATCGGTTTACAGTAGTCTAAACGGTGAACAATACATATACATGTATATACGAGTTAATTCTCCATGCTAAAATACTCAACATGTTAAAAATGGGTTTTATTCAGGCAAACCATATTTGTTTAGTGGGATTGGACTGGGTCAATCATTGGTGACCAAGTAGCTTACTCAGTAGCGCATCCGGCTAGTGTTCAGAGGTCCCAGGTTCAAATCCCAATCTGGCCGTTACATGTAATCCTCTCCCGATACATTTCCATTTTAATTTAAATTCAATATGAAGAATTCCATTTTCTTTCACTGCTCTAATTGTGGATGTCTTGAGGCCAACTCGATTTACACTCTTTTAAAGTGAACAGTCGGGCAAGGATGGCTAAAGTCGGTAAAAATGGTGTGAATTTATCCAGTATAATTTCTTATGAAATAGAAAAATAAAATCTCTCGCCAAAATCTGTCTGCGTACGAAGAAATTAATTTAAAGTATGGGAATTCTAAAACGTCCTCCCGGCTTACTATGTCCGTGGTTACATTTCCTTGCAGCCTCGTTTTCAATGCTTTCAACTTTTCTTTACTTTAATGGTCAGAACTGGGAAACTAAGCATAACTTGACCGTCGTATTAATAAGTGAGAACTTTTGGAAGGCCAATGAACGCATTTAGACTGGTTTTCTTTGCCCGACTATTCACTTTAATAAGACAAGTCTTGTAAGAAGATCTTCCATCTCAAAGATGGAAGATCTTCCAGAAGCAAAAGAGCTACAAATGAAGTGATTGGATGTTGTATTCTAGAGATAGAAGATGGTCAATCGAGTTAGGCTTTGGATGAAACTATAGGTCTGTTTGAAACACTGCCACATCTATCGTTAGACACTGTGTATCACTTTTATACTTACTGACAGGTGTTACTGTACATGTAAGTTATGGTTGTGTTTCGCGTCAAAATATCATATAAATGTCTTAGTTGATTTTTAATTTTGTATGTGTGAAAGAGGAAATGGAAGATACTTTTATTTTACTAAGTAGACCATTCAATGATGATTTTATGTAATAGCACCCGTTTTTACGGTTCTATGGTTGCAACATTTCTAACATGAGACGCTCTAGTTTATTTATGTTTATAGGGAAGGTAATCAGAAGATTATCAAAATTCCACTAAAATTACATTTTTAAGATGTATATCATTATCAAGTAGTCTTGTATTCTTATGAACAATCAATTTTTAACATTTCCCAATGCAGTATGTTATTGACACTTAATTATTTTCATTAGGTGTAATAACCTATTCACCCCTGAGATTTCACAATGGACTGGTCTAGTCTTTTGATTTAGAAGAGTCTAAATGTGTCTCCAGGGGATCTTCTATTCTTCTAAAGAATTAGTTCTACAATTAATAAGCTGTACACCCAACTTTGAGTCTCTTTTCCAGTTATATTAGAATGTGGTAATGTGTGTGCATGTGAATCGTTAAGAATCCTGAATGTATGAGTATTGTTAAATAACTAAAACGATACAAGTGGATGCGTGTTGGCCCAAATCTGCTTCAATGAAGTCGGGTTTGGGGTGTTGGATCTGGTGCGCATTATACCGAGGATGTGATAATGTTGACGTAATATATGTAAATTTTATCATGAATATTTATGTTGTGCCGTGATGAAACAAAAATAAAAGCAGAAATTGCAGCCATTTGGAACATATTTCAACTTCTTGTCGTTATTGACTTCAAATCAAACGTGACCTTCCTGTTACATGCAATGCTGTACACCAACTTTCTTTTGCGTGCGATTTAATTTTGCAAATTTTGCAATCCAAGTAAATTCACAAAAGTTAATTTCTACAAATTTATATCAACATCCCTTGCACAGATATGAATTCCATTCAATTTTTAAATCTGTGAAAGTTAATCATTACTAGCTTGTATTGAAATGGAAATCGCAACATTTTAAATTAGTAGCTGCAAAATATTGTTGGTATTTGAGATTTTCACACATAATACACAAACAAAAAAGAAAAACGACAGGTAATATGAAAATGTCACTGATTTATTTGGGAAGTTTTAAATGAAACTTGAATCATACAGTGTACATATCTACAACCTGAACCATGCCCTGAATGTGTTAGTTTACTATTGACACCTACCATTAGTACTTAAAACTAACAAACTGTTTAACTAAGAATTTTTATGTATTTTTTTTTAATTAATGCTGAAATAATCTTAACATTATTTTCTTAAAACATTATCTTGAACTAAATGTTTTCAAGACAAAATACCACTATGAGAGATGGAACTACATATTGATGTTTTGAAATCAGTTACTGTAAACGTGGAAATGTACATGGCGGGAAAATTTTCGCTAATTATGCAAAGGTTGCTTGATCGCCAAAATTCCTCCAGCCCCATCCTGTACGATTTCGTACATCTACGTTGTGTATCTATCATAAACATAACAACACAGTTAAAGTTTTATGCATGAAAATCACGAAATTAAACTCACATGAAAATATCCACGTTAACAGTATTTTGTTACTTCAACAAAAAGACTAATTGTCTAATACCCCAATACTTCAATGAATACTTAATTAAGAATTATATTTTTAACTCGGGTATTCAATACAACTGATATCTAGGACTCTGCAAGATGTAAGTAGAGGAAATAAGATAAAAACTTTACATTGACATAACATAACTGTACAACTGTTCCTTTTTTTACCAATATAGACTTACTGTATTCGACCCAATAAGCGCCCATGTCCCTATAAGCGCCCCTCCTCGTTTTTGAGGCCTCAATTTCTATTGCCCAGGTATAAATAAAGACCAAGACTACACAAAACTTTAGGTTTGCAATAATTTTGTCTTATTAAACACCTTTTCACTTTTTCAATATTTTAAATGCCCTGGGCGCTTATTGGGTCGAATACGGTAGTCTAAATACATAATACAGGGACATGAATTGCAACCAATATGGTACATATCAATACATATACCTGTATATACATATACCATCGGTTGGAAATGTCCCCATGGCACATGAATGAACTAAATGTAAGTATCAATTGGGAATACCACTCAGATGACTGTAATATTTTCATTACAGTATACAAATTAAACATCAACTAAATCAATGTATATCAGTATCATGAACATATAGTAATTTAACATCACGTAAAATGTTCTTTCCTGGCAAGCTTAAAATTCAAACCAACATGAACCTCTTTTATGATTTCAAAATTTATGGTGAAGTTATACTATTGTACAATCTCAGTTTGAGTATAAAGTACTTTATCTAAGAATCGATAAAATATCAACCATATATTGCACAATGTATATATATCTCCAGGACTATCATAACGTAAACATTTTAGTATCGGTATACAACTATGTACCATGATTGAAAATATATTTTATATATTGAAAACTATAATTAAAGCCATTTATGTTTCTAATGTAAACTGCCTTATGTGTATAAAGATAAATGTAATTATGAAGACTGATATCCACTACTAGATAAATGTTTATAATTATACAACGAACAATTGTAAACAAATAATTGCCAGTACACTTCGTTATCTATGTATTAATGCATCATACAATTATTATCTAGTAACAAATGGATTCTTTTGACATATTCCAAAATATTCTGTTAAAAATTAACATTAAACTTTCAATGGACTAGTAAGTATATAATTTTTTATATAAAAACACATGTTTAACAGATTGTATATTGTTTGTAAAATCAATCCATTATGTCAGAATGTGTTTATCTTTTGGTCCCAAAAAATCATCAAGCCGTCTCAATGACAAAGTTTAACTTCGACAATTAGAATGTACATGTATATTAACTCATTCACCCCTGAAATTTCATAATGGACTGATCATCTAGTCTTTGATTTAGAACAGTCTAAATATATCTCCACGTGTGAATAAGTTAAGAAGCAGAAAGACAAACATCTAGAGTTCACATTATTTCCAATTCACTGATGTTGCACCAAGAAGAGCCATATATATTAGGCTTGTTTTTAGAGGTTTAATTTCATTCCTGTGGAAAATTACTGTACAATGAGCCAAAGATAAACCGGATACTGCATCCCCAGCTCAAACTACCTACATTGCCAATTTTCCGTATTACCAATGAAATTCCATCTACTTCAATAAATCAAATGTTCCCTGTCATAAGTGGCAGTCTAGATTATACATTTTCTGAACAAATGACCGATTACCATAAAATATGTAGCCATGTCACATGCTTGCAAATCCACTTGTACCTTATTCCAATGTCGGAGCAAACATCTTAGCATACAGATAAAATAGGCAAAGTGAGCTGTCGATCTTTTAATTAGGTCCGGATTATCGTGGGGTTACAGTAAACAGTGTGCATCAGAGACAAGTGCTAAGAATAAATAATTATTGTGCATGATATACAAACTACTTATACTTAGATAGACGTGTTGGATTTATATATAGGTATAACAATTAACTATGATAAATTTATGAATATTTAACAGGAGAATAAAAGTAACAGGACCATGGAATGTACTAGTGAGCAAAAACCTACAAACATTGTTAATGAAAACAGAAAAAATATGAATATTTTTTAAGAATTTTACAGTTTTGTAGACTGAATTGGAAGTATTCAGTATAATAATTGATTTTAATTAAATAATTGGTCTTTGAAAAAATATTTATTTGAAGGACATTAAGGTATCAACAAGCTCACAAAAGACAAACAAGCTTAGTATTATTTAAATCAAATCTGATCTTTTTAAATAAACAAGATCAAAGATATCAATTAATTAAATTTAAAATAAAAATTCTATACCAGTGACTATAATTATATAGATGTAAATTGAGTTTTTTAATGACAAAGTGGAATTATTTTTCCAAGACTTGACTACAAGTGATATACCATATATTATAATTAACACATGAAAAATAATTCCTCTGAAACCCAGAAACATATCCTTGGTAACTGAGTATGGAACAAGTAGACCATTTTAATCTCAAAACAAATATGATATATATTGCAGGAAAAAAATAACAGATGCATCATTGTTAAAAATATTCTAAAATAGATATAGAGGGAATAGTTGATTTCAACAAATAAATGTACCATTTTTGTATAAAATACTTTCAAATTGATAGTGGAAAAAGTGGATTTCAACAAATAGATGTACCATGTTTGTATAAAATATTTGCAAATAGATAAAGGAAAAAGTGGATTTCAACAACTATGTAAATATATATGAATTTTCTGTACTTCATTATATGAATTAGAGTTATTTGCTCTTGTCAACATGCATTAACTCCTACACCCCTGAAGACACATTTGAAGTCTTCCGACTCAAAGACTGGAATAGTTCATTATGAGTTTTCAGGGGTGAATGACTTAATTATTACCTCAATAGCATGTGCAAAAATACCAGTAACATGTTGTTTTTGCTGTTCTAAACACATGATGTATAAAGTCAATACTTTGTCACAACAGCAGAAAACTTTCAAATTAGATAATGGAAACAAATATTTATACTATTTATAAAGATTTCAACATAAACATTTGTATAATATAGAAATACAGAATATAAATGGATTTCTCATCATAGACTTTATCTGATCAAAAAGTATTTTCTTGTACACCTAATAAAAATGATGTCAAATCATTGTTACGAAAGAAATACAATAATATTTTAATATAATTCATATATATCATAAATAACTTGGATACTTCGAATTCGGAAAACTCAAAGAACTTGGATAATACGAACTAAATTTTCGGTCTGAATGACAAAAATCATACATAAATATTTCTTATAATTCAAAATGAGATATTTTCGATAACGAAATCACCGAAAATGCTGATTTCTTTTTCTGCCGTAGAACGGCATTTCAAAATATGTGTCTAGGTTTTCTTGTTATAATTTTGCAACTAACATCGGCTTTTTTGACGTCTGTCTTGTTCACATCATTTTACGACATGGAACTAGTCTATTTATACCAAGTAAAGAGATCGTCAGTAGACATGAGAACTCGCTTAATTCAAACACTCGGATAACTCGAAGTTTTATCTCAGTCCTTTCCAGTTCATATTAACCGAGTTCCACTGTATATTCAAATAATAATACAATTTATACTTAAAAGTATAAACAATAAATTTTTAATCAGCAGAAAATTCAAGAACATGATGCAATTCAATTACAAGAAAAGACCAATGATTTTTTATCACTAAAATTAGAAAAATGAGACACTTTGGTATAACAGGTATTAAGTAGTTCAGTTGAGTGTTTGGGCAATCCATTCATCCCAATTTGAGCTTATTAATAAGAATTTAAATTAACAGATGAGGTGTTTAATATCTGGTGTGGAGAAACTTGCAAACTTCAAAGTATTTGGTATTTTCTACTTACAATTAGCTTGTGTCCTTCTTTAACTGGTTAATAAGATTACCTCCCTTTCTTATATTGACATAGTTATTCCCCCTTCTTTAACTTTATACTGATATAAACAGAATTATCTCCACTTCCCTAAATGATAGAAATAAGATGATCTCCTCTCCCTTTTACTGACACTGACAAAGTTATTTCCCTTTATTTAACTGATAAAGATCAGATTACCTCCCCTTCCTTATACTGGCATTGACCAAGTTATTTCCCCTTCCCTAACTAACAGAAATAACATTATATCCCCTTCCTTATACTGACATTTACCCCTCCCCCCTCCCCCCAAAAAAATATAAAAAAATAATTACATACGAGGCTACCTCACTTTCCTTCCTACCTGTATCGCTTAAAAAGTGTAATTAAACAAATAATATTTAATATGGAATTAAAATTAGGATTAAATATATTATATCTTCATATAAATACAAACACAATATACAATATTCAGAGACAAAAGTAAGATGTAGTCCTTCCTTCAAAACAGTTTATCTACATATAATGGTATAAGGTGTAGTAGATGTTACAAAACAATCCTCAGCTCACCTCCATATATACCAAATACAAAATGGAAGCACATATTAATAATAAGTTATCAAATTGAAACTTTTTGAGAAACCAATGCTAATAAGAGAGAATTTGAACAAAGAACTGTAAAATCCAAAATCAGAGAATAAAAGATGAATGGAAAATTTACAGTATGATAAAAGAAAATGTCATCTTCACAAGTTAGGTAGTTTTAATATTTTTCATGGAAATGTCGACAGAATTACTTATTTATATACAAAAATACAGTTTAACTGTTACTTGTATTTGTTACAACCATATACACAAAAAGGTTATATTACACATACCAATTCCTCACACAGATACATTCATCTTTGGCCTCTGCAAAATTGTCTTGTCACTCCCTGTAAAAAGTTTGTCTTACAAAAACACAGAATTAAAAAAAAAAAACAATAATACTATTAAACAAATTTTTTCAAAAACTTACAATAATATTTGAATCTTAATTCAGTATATTTACTTTCAAATATTTTTGAAGTCATTGAGTAAATTGTTATTGTTTATCAACTGAAGAAAATTATTGGTAAACTGTCTAAAAAATTCCATTGGCTTATGAACAATAATTAGAATTTTTGACTATTAATACTGTATTATTTTTTATATTTCTTAATACTTGATGCATGCAAATACATTTGGAATTTAATTTTATGTTTTTTCTGCTTTTTTTGATACTGGATGTTCATTCTTCTAACTTCCTCAGTGCAAAATTGACTTGCAAAATATAATGATTCATAATTAATTTGAAAAAAAAAATTAATATGATTCATCATAATAACGAAATTGATGGTGTTTTTCATTATCAAAAACACTTTTTTTCTAAATAAAATAAAGATTTTTTTTTTCTGCTGCATTTGTGATTGTCTTGACAGATTGAAACAATTATCTTTAAGTACTGTCAGTAGGCAATTCAAATTAAACTGTTCATATTATATAATGTATATCTTAGCAACACAATAGCATGAATAGCCACTTGACCACAGTGACCAGTAAGTGAAAGTCTTTGGTGGTGGTCAGAAAGCTTGAAAACTTGTATACTATGATTTAATTCTAAGGAAAAAAAGTACAAGGGCATGGGAGTCTATTCAAGACTAAAAACTTTTCACTAATATTGTGAATACAATAAATAGAAATGAATAAATTGAATAATTGTCTAACTTGAAAATTAAGGAATTAATAGATATAAATTATATCAAGCTCTCTTATAATATTTAATTTAAACTTATATAATTAGATATCCGAGACAAGCTATCATATATATGTTTTTAATGCCCAAATGTGATTTTCTAAGTTTAAGTGAATTAAATTTTTCAAGAACAAATTTTCAGCATTCTTTTTTGGACTAAAGAACTTGTATTTACAAAGGTATCACATCATTGCTACAAAGAATGCCTTATTTCTGCTCTAATGTATTGCTTAAGATTGTCAAAAGTAAGAGAACTTTCAAATTAGGACACAGGAATGACTATTCTAGATTTGATATTCTTTCAATGAATAGAATCTCCAAGTTAGTTTAAAGAAAGTTAAATGTTCACAAAGTAAAATGTTCAAACAACAGTCCATGTTGAAGTATTTAAAATATACTAATAAACATGATAAAATGAACAAGGTATGTTTGTAAGTCACAAACTATATAAATGATCACCCTTGCTACCAATCTCAATGACAACAAATCCCAACAACCATATGAATCTACAATGAGTTTGAGCTACCATGTTTCCATAACAACAATTAGTTACCATGGAAACCATGTATATCCAAGGCAATGCCATGTTGCTATGATATCATTAAATTACTACAACAACCTTGCGTAAGTTACCATAGCAACATGACTGAACCTTTTATTTTCATGACAGTATTATAACAATCTGTTTCCATGGTAACCTTATCTTACTAACCTTGTTACTTTGATTCCATAGTTGCATATCGTGACAACTTTTTGTAATTACTGAAAAATAATAACAGTACCAACACAGAATTGTACAGTAAAGACATCTTACTGTTACCATGTCAAAAACAAGTTACCATGGCAACTCTACATTTCTATGATGAAATAGTTACCATGACAACCATATGTTATAACAAATAACCTTATAACTCCATGACAACCTCTAGTGAATGTGAGATTTAACTATGTACAACTACTATCAACAGATACATCTAACATCCCGTAGTTCTCATACATCATCTTCGTTGATCTCATCCTCTTTTATATTACTTTCATCTATGGACTCTATGGAGGTGAATTCGGAAGCAGGCTTAATCTGGGTCATGTCAAGTCGAGGTAAGGTCATTTGCTCGGGATACAGCCAGGGCTTCATTCGAGGAATTATTCATGCTCTTCTTCCATGCTTCATAGTTTTTTGCATGCTTTGTAAATCCTACTGATTACCTGTTAAAACAAATAAAATAAATTTTTTTTTGGTTAAGGTTGATCTTTTGTTCTATATCCCATAAGTTAATTAGTCAGAATTCGAAATCAACACTCCCCAACTGGCCAATTGCAAGTTGATTTTTGAAATGGTGAGTTGAAAAATATTTTACATACAATTTTTAGCAAGCAGGTGTATCAGTTGTTATTCTCAATAATATAGCCAGAGAACCAGACGTCCAAACATTGTACCATATGGGCCTTGAGACAGTGACTTATTTCACATTATTTACCTAGTCTACTTATACGTTATAGTAAGCCTATCAATCCAAAGCAAGTGATACTTTAATCGTATGTTACTAGTTTTCATTTACACAAATTGTCACATTCTGAAAATAAATACACTACACTATAGTAACACTAAAAATTTTACTTTCAAAACCGCAAGCTAATTTCTGATTGCCAAGTTGAAATTTTACCAACTTGCCGAAAATGGATAGTGGCTTAAAAAATTAATTTCTATCCCTGATAGTTACATGGTATGATAAGTTTTGGAGGCGCAACTGTCCAAAGTTGGATTTTATGCTTAACAACCAATTAACAGCTAGGGTCAAATTAGCATTTGGCAGGGTAAGTAGGTAAAAGAGGGAACCGCCCCACATGGGATTCAAAATGAAACCCAAAGGTGGACGGCTTGTGGTAATACATTATCTCGAAACACCTGAACCATTCTGTCACCGCAGTCCTTATCTAAATCACAACACAGTGGCGGTAAAATGTCAGGACAATCAGCCAAATCAGCTACCACATCATAAACAGATTTTTCAAGGTAGACTAGTACCACTAGGTTTGGCCAGAGCTTACCCAGAAATGGGCCATTTGAAAGTTGTCTTGTTAGGTTGTTATACAAAGGTGGTCAGTGTGTCAGCTTATACTATACAGGGGCAGCGGTGGACGGGTGTTTGAAATGTTCCTGGCATATTATGACAAGCCCTCCAACTTCCATGTGAGGCAGTTGCCAAGTACTGACAGCTGGTCGGTGGTTTTTCTCCAGGTACTCTAGCTTTCCTCCACCCACAAACCTGGTACATCCTTAAATTACCAAGGATGTCATCAATAGAACGACTAATTAAACCAAACCAATTTGCAGTACAGATTTAGTCTGGCAGCTACCTTTCTGGTAACAGACCTCAAATTCAAGCCCAGACATATTAAACAAGTTGTAGCAGATTCTGTAGCCAGTAGGCAACTTATCTAATGCATCTCAATCTTTTGAATCTAGATCTGACATGTCTCCAGCCTGAGCATTAATGATTTACATAATTCTGTTTGTGAAACAGGTGTGTCAACTCTCAGAGAAATCTCCCGTGTGGCTATAGTTACACAGCAGTGGTATAAACACCTAGGGAGACTGACGTCGTCTATATTGATCTCACTCGTGTGTACGTAGATACCAGTAATAGATCACTGAAGTCTGATAATATTCCTGGATTATAATATCACGACTCATTAATAGTACTTGTATAATGTAACCTGTTCTGGATAAATGATCAATGTGTTTACATAATTATACAGTATTGTGATTGTGATATTTTAGTCGCTCACATGTAAAATGATCATTTTGTATGCATAATTCTGATAACTATGTAATGATGTCTGTTTAGGCCAAAGTATCATTTGTCAAACATAAATGAGATATTTTAGTCAATAATAATAAGACTAAAACAATAGTTAACCAGTTACATACCTGCCAATTTTCTGAAATTCCCATGGGGGTAATTGTGTGTGTCTAAACTTTTAACCTTAAAAAAGTCTACTAAGTAACCCCTTATGAAGAATTGAAGATTGATTTTTGCACATTTAGACCTATTCTTTCTTATGGTTTAGTAAGATTTTTTACATTTTGATTATTTAGGAATTTGGACTTGTTAAAATGGCCTAAAATAGGGGTTCAAAATCGAGAACCTCCCTCCAAATTACCAAGGGTTGGCAAGTATGCAGTGTTTTGTTAAGTAGTTCATATTCATAATATGCTATTTATTTGTATCTTTTTAATAATGTCTTTTATTCTACTTTCTCTTTTCCACAGACATGATGTAAGATTGTTAAAAATCTATACCATATATATGCATTTGAAATACCACTGGACAAATCAAAATCATGACAACAATGTCTGGCATTGTCAATAATTATACTTATTTAAGTCTAACAATTGAAGACCTTTACGTTAGTCATTAATAGCAGGTCAGTGATTGGATAGTTTATCTAGGGGAAATCCCATAGTCATAAATAGCAGGTCAGTGATTGGATAGTTTATCTAGGGGAAATCCCATAGTCATAAATAGCAGGTCAGTGATTGGATAGTATATCTAGGGGAAATCCCATTGTCATAAATAGCAGGTCAGTGATTGGATAGTATATCTAGGGGAAATCCCATTGTCATAAATAGCAGGTCAGTGATTGGATAGATTATATAGGGGTAATCCCATAGTCATAAATAGCAGGTCAGTGATTGGATAGTTTATCCAGAGGAAATCTCATAGTCATAAACAGCAGGTCAGTGATTGGATAGTATATCTAGGGGAAATCCCATTGTCATAAACAGCAAGTCAGTGATTGGATAGTATATCTAGGGGAAATCCCATTGTCATAAACAGCAAGTCAGTGATTGGATAGTATATCTAGGGGAAATCTCATAGTCATAAACAGCAAGTCAGTGATTGGATAGTATATCTAGGGGAAATCCCATTGTCATAAACAGCAAGTCAGTGATTGGATAGTTTATCTAGGGGAAATCCCATTGTCATAAACAGCAAGTCAGTGATTGGATAGTATATCTAGGGGAAATCTCATAGTCATAAACAGCAAGTCAGTGATTGGATAGTATATCTAGAGTAAATCCCATTGTCATAAATAGCAGGTCAGTGATTGGAAAGTATATCTAGGGGAAATCCCATTGTCATAAATAGCAGGTCAGTGATTGGATAGTATATCTAGGGGAAATCCCATTGTCATAAATAGCAGGTCAGTGATTGGATAGTATATCTAGGGGAAATCCCATAGTCATAAATAGCAGGTCAGTGATTGTCATAAATAGCAGGTCAGTGATTGGATAGTATATCTAGGGGAAATCCCATAGTCATAAATAGCAGGTCAGTGATTGGATAGTTTATCTAGGGGAAATCCCATAGTCATAAATAGCAGGTCAGTGATTGGATAGTATATCTAGGGGAAATCCCATAGTCATAAATAGCAGGTCAGTGATTGGATAGTATATCTAGGGGAAATCCCATAGTCATAAACAGCAAGTCAGTGATTGGATAGTATATCTAGGGGAAATCCCATTGTCATAAACAGCAAGTCAGTGATTGGATAGTTTTATCTAGGGGAAATCCCATTGTCATAAACAGCAAGTCAGTGATTGGATAGTATATCTAGGGGAAATCTCATAGTCATAAACAGCAAGTCAGTGATTGGATAGTATATCTAGAGTAAATCCCATTGTCATAAATAGCAGGTCAGTGATTGGAAAGTATATCTAGGGGAAATCCCATTGTCATAAATAGCAGGTCAGTGATTGGATAGTATATCTAGGGGAAATCCCATTGTCATAAATAGCAGGTCAGTGATTGGATAGTATATCTAGGGGAAATCCCATTGTCAATAATAGCAGGTCAGTAATTGGATAGTTTAACCAGGGAAATCTCATAGTCATAAACAGCAGGTTAGTGATTGGAAAGTATATTTAGGGGAAATCCCATTGTCATAAATAGCAGGTCAGTGATTGGATAGTATATCTAGAGTAAATCCCATAGTCATAAATAGCAGGTCAGTGATTGGATAGTATATCTAGAGTAAATTCAATAGTCAAAAATAGCAGGTCAGTGATTGGATAGTATATCTAGGGGAAATCCCATAGTCATAAATAGCAGGTCAGTGATTGGATAGTTTATCTAGGGGAAATCCCATAGTCAAAAATAGCAGGTCAGTGATTGGATAGTATATCTAGGGGAAATCCCAAAGTAAAGCATAACTGCTCTTTACCTAAAACCTCCAAGCTGGGAGTAATGATCAGAGGTGAAATGCTATAATTATAGTGATGAAATATTGGGAAATCTTAAACATTCAGTCACCACTATTCAGAAACAGATGGTTAGTGGTAGAAAACCAGAAACCTTGACCAATTGACCACTGTAGTGTAGATGTAAGTAGTGGTAGAATGTCAGACATCTTGACCAATCGACCTCTGAAGACTAGGGGTAAGTACTGGTAGAATTTCAGACACATTGACTAATTGACCACTATAGCCTAGACATATGTGACGGCAACTGACAAAATGGGCCCAGATGAGGCGATAATGACGTCAGAAATGAATGACGTTATAAAATTTCGCCCATTTTTTACCGACGTCACCACGTGTGTTTGCGGAAATTTTCAATAAACTGTGGTTCATTAAGCCTGCATTTCATGTATAAATTTAACTTCTGTACATTCATGTACATTATCAATAAGGGTAAACTTGTCAGTGTCGGGTAATCAGTATATACATGTAGGTACAGTCTAGCAAAAAATAAATATTCAGCACATTAGAAAAAATATTGGGATTGTTTTTCTCTTCGTTTGTAGAGATGACAATTTAGATTCATGGAAATCAATCAAAGATAAGAGTGAAAAAATCCTGATTGATCTCAAACAGTGGTTAATGCAATTATACAACCAAAAGTCCAATATGCCACATGTCATGGGATCCATACAAATATATTTATAAATAAATTTAATACAGTTTCACGCTTATTATCTTATCTAGCAATATTGTTTCTCCACAGATAATTATAGAAATTTTGAAGGCTTTATTTTTTAGCAAAGTTAATAATAATTATTGCAATATGTCGTTAAAATATTTCATTGAAATAACAAGAGGCCCAGAGGGCCTGTATCGCTCACCTGGTTTGTAATGCCAAGTAAGTTCTGAATACAGGTTCATTGTTTCTTTTCTGAAGGAATGATTAATAATTAACCTCTAAATCCCCTAATTGGGCTCCACCCCTCCTACCCCAAGGGGGTCAGAAGCCAAAAATTTATACAAGTTCTCTTTTCCCCTTCCAAAAAGGATGTTTGTGGCCAAATTTGGTTACTAATCCATGCAGAACTCTAGAAATAAGTAGCGATTTAAAAAGGATTTACCTCTATTTCCCCTACTGGGCCCCGGCCCCGCCCCTCATATGCCCCCAGAGGGTCAGAGCCAAAATTTATACAAGTTCCTGTATCGCCCCTCCCCCAAAGGATGTTTTGGCCAAATTTGGTTACAATCCTGCAAAACTCTAGGACAAGTAGCGATTTATAGAATTTACCTCTATTTCCCCTATTGGGCCCCGCCCCTCCTGCCCCAGGGGGGTCAGAGCCAAAATTTATACAAGTTAAAAATACAGAGCTGTATCGAAAATCAAAGCCGTATAAAGTCAAGAAATTATACTGCATACAAATTAGATATACATACTAATATGCATGTAGCGAAAAATATCAAGAGTGCGGAAACTTAAAATGCAAACAAACAGGATGTTGTTTTAAAGACAAAATAAAGGGCAACAAAATGTGTTAAAGAAATATTTCTTCAGAAATCTTAGAGGACAAGGATGCAGATTTCATCAGCCGATAATTGAATTCTGTAGATGAACAACAGGCGTTTGGCTCTATAAATTTATTTTTTTTCTCTTTACATGTATACATATGCAATTCTAGTAGAGAGAGAGGAGAGATAAATATATACAGTGTAACTTCCCAAAACCGAACCTTCTCAAAACCGATCTCCTCTAGAAACCGAACATGGAAGTCATGTATGGAATGAATTCCTCTTTATTAATAGTATATAAAACTTCCCAAAACCGATCCCTCCCAATTCCGAATACCGGGCCGATTTTGAGATCGGAATAGTCAAATGTAGCTAAAATAAACTTCTGAAAACCGGCCTTACCCGAGCGACACCGATAGATTGCATTGAGGTCGGATCAACTGACCGTGAAATACACACGTACCTGTACCATAGTTGTCGAATGCCATGTCCTGGGGCATGTATACAGATGTGAAGGCTATAGGTACACGATAATTATACCCGAGATGGTGGTGTAATTATTAAATCATGTCCATTGTTTAGATATTTAACAAAGGTCTACCACGTGCACGCTATTTGTTTACTGTATGAAAACAAGCAGAGCTAGTAATAAAGAGAAAGTTTTCGTATTCAAATCACACGGATTTTTTTATTTACATGTGTAGTTGTCGGATAACGTAAATGATCTGTATGAAGAAGCCGAAGCCATGTATTGTTTTAGAAAATGACTATGTGATATAATGACCGACATCGACTGATCATCGTGTAATTAGGCCTAGACCATATAATTTGATTCTTGACGTAACCGGAAGTGATAGGCCGTATGAAGGTTAGTGCAGACGAGAACATCCCCAAGAACATTCACGCAACTAACTAACTAAACTACGTTTATAAGCGGTAACAAAGTCAAGATTGTTGTAACCCATTCTTTTTAAACGTATGATTCTCTCTTTTGTGATAACATTCACATTAACAATCAATATCGGTCGGTTTTAACGAACCCTAGCCATACATGCGGTACACAAGTGTAAAAAACGACTTCCGATCGATTAAATCCAGATCGTAATTATCAGTATACGGTTCACTTCTCCAAACTGAACCCTCTCTAAACCGGCCGAAATTATATGCACTGACCATGATCGGTTGCGGGAGGTTCCACTGTATATATATCTATATATAGAACACCTGTGGATAATCATTAATTTTGTTCGAGAATAAGTTTTCTTGTAGAACTATGCAACGATGATAACAAGGAATACATCACCCGGTTAACATTTAGAAGCGAATCATGTGACTGCATTACGGTATTTATAGAGGACGTCCGTATAGTTCAGTCCTTATGCTTTGGTCACAACCTTTTCTAGTTAGGCTAAAATCACAGGCGTCTGCATCTGGTTTTGGAAAAATAAAATATCCTACTCCTATTATATGAACAAGGTAAGATACTCCATGAACCGGAAGTTGAGGGTACGCTCCAATTCACTTTGAAATTAAACCAAATTTGACGAAAATATTGAGTGTCCGCTCGTTTAATCAACGTCCCTTAATTAAGAATCCTCTTTTTGCAATGTATGCCAGGTTTTTATCGCGAAGTTACAGTTTTTTTTATATAAAACAGGGCACCAAGTATCCAAATAGGGGATGATGCATCAACTATGGAACGGAAGTTGATCTTTCAAACAAGCAGTTAATCTGATTGGTTAATTAAATTAATTGGCCAATCAGATTGCTTTTTGCAACTGCTCGCTTGAAGAGTTCCACTTCCGTTCCACAATTGAAGTATCGGAGTGTCTCAACTTGGCTGTTTTCGATTATATGGTTTGACTGGTTGGACCTAGTTGTTCAATTATTGATTAAAGACGGACCTGGTGATTTTATATTACAGACGACCCTTGACAAAGCCCTCACAGGCCTGCAGTATAAACAAGAGGCTAAGAGGGCCTGTATCGCTCACCTGGTTTTTTTTAGTAATTATCACAAGACTTTGACAACTAGAAAAATAAGCAAAATTGACTCCCAAAGTTTAATTTTGAATCACAACCATACAATGATGCTATTGATACCATACCATACAAATATGCTATCCAATACATTGGTTCAGAGACAAAGTAATTTATATGAAAATATTAAACCTAATTGACCTTTTTGACCCCGCATCTATTGCCGTCTAAGGCCCGGGGGGGGTCAGCCCTATCATTTGTACAATTTCAAATCCCAATCCTATAAGGATGCTACCATTTGCATTATGAGTGCTCTTCCATGCTTAGTTGCAGAGAAGAAGTCGTTTATATGGAAATTTGACCATTTTTTACCCCGCCCCTCAGGCCCCGGGGGGGGTCAGCCCAATCATTAGCACAATTTGGAATCCCCACCCTATAAGGATGCTACCATTGCATTATGGGTGCTATCCCATGCTTGGTTTCAGAGAAGAAGTCGTTTATATGGAAATAGCCAAATTGACCCCTTTTGGCCCTGCCCTTCAGGCCCCTGGGGGGTCAGCCCCATCATTTGTACTAAATTTATAGTTAGTATCCCATAAGGATGCTACCAGTCAAATTTTGTGTTGAAATCCGACCAGCGGTTATGGAGAAGAAGTCGAATTGTTGACGAACGAACTATGGCCCGGACGTACGGACGCTGCGGTATCCCAAAAGCTCACCTCGGTCCTTCGGACCAGGTGTGAGCTAAAAAACTGCAGGTCCGTCAGTGTTTTATACTCGAAATAATGACTTTAACCAACGGTGAAACCGCTTGTTCCGAATAAACGAAAACGACCCTGGGTTCATATAGAAGGGGTATCGTAGGTTACTAGTTTTTTTTATTTTTATCAAACCAGAAGCAGACACCCTGTGCTTACCTAAAATGTACGTTCGTTAAGATGTACTCCCCGGGACACAATTTCCCGGCTATAAATTTTTTAGCTTAATTTTTTTTTTGATCTGCTCAATCACATCGTAATTCCGACATTTCGACTGACTGGGCCTGCTGGTACAACTATCCTTCAGTTGTCCGTAAGCATACTTCTGAAAGGCGATATACTATCCTTTTTTTTTTTTTTTTTTTTTTGATTTTTTTTCTATTTTTTTTGAACGATGTCCCGCTAGGCTGAACTAGGCATGCCGGTTATCGCCCGTCCATCATATGATAATCGAGCCGATTGGCATTAGATAAGTCAGTGCCTCTTCTAGCCGTGATGTAAAAACGTTGCGAAACTGACCCCCGCATGAAAACTGATCCGTGGGTCATTTTCAATGTTGAAAAAATGACCCCAAAATCCCATTGAAAACTGAACTATTAGCACACTTTTCACACAGACCCGTTGAAAATTTACCCTGTTGAAAAGTAACCCATGAGAACACATTTATCATTATGTAACCAAACACTACAAACTAGATATCAACAAACATTTTCCAAATGACTCAATCTTCGATAGCCTAGATTAATCTTTGTACATTTTCATCAATTTGTTACGAAGCAAATAAATGGAGAAATGTAAAGGCGGTCAAACTAAACATTACATATTTATCTAGGCATCAATTTACTGACATTAACATTGTAAAGATGTTTTAACTTCACAAATACACATCTAGAAAACAAGAGGCCCAGAGGGCCTGTATCGTTCACCTGGTTTGTAATGCCAAGTAATGTTCTAAATACAGGTTCATTGTTTCTTTTCTGAAGGAATTCGAATATTCACCTCTAATTCACCTACTGGGCCCTACCCATCCTACCCCCGGGGGGTCAGAGCCAACTATTTATATAGAAGTTCTGTTCCCATATCCCCAAAGGATGTTTGTGGCCTGCAATTTTGGTCACAATCCATGCAGAACTCTAGGACAAGTAGCGATTTATAGGATTTACCTCTTATTTTACCCCTCATTGGCGCTCTCACCCCTAACCTGCCCGCCAGTGTATTACTTCTAGGTCAGAGCCGAACATTTTATAGAATGTTGCTGTTCCCCTTCCTCCCAAGGAATGTTTGTAGGCCAAATTTGGTCACCAATCCATGCCAGAGAACTCACTAGGACAAGTTAGCGATTTTATAGGACTTTACCTCTGACTTTTACCCCTACTATTTGGGCCCGCCTCCTCATGCCCTGCGCGAGGGTCAGAGCCTTAACTTTATACAAAGTTCCTGTTACACCTACCCCCAGGATGGTTTGCTTGGTCCAAATCTTGGACACAATCCATGCATGAACCACTAGGAACAAGTCAAGCCGATTGTATAAGGAATTTACCTCTACATTATCCCCTCATTGGCCCCCTCCCTCCATGCCCCGCGGGGCGGTCATAACCCAAATCTGTATACAAGTTCTGTTCCCCTACCCAGCCATGGATGATTTGGTGGCCATAATTTTGGTTACAAACCATGCAGAACTCTAAGGACAAGTAGCTTGATTTTACAGGATTGTAACCACTAATTTCCCGCTAATTGAGGCCCCATAGCCCACTCCTGCCCCCGAGAGGGGGTCAGAGCCAAGAAAACTATATACAATGGTTCATTTTCCCCTTCTCCCAATCAGATTGTTTAGTGGCCAGAATTTATGCACGGTCACACTTCTCCATGCAAGAACTCGTTAGCTAGCGACAAGTAGCGGTTTATATGGACCCTGTTATAACCTCACTCTATTTCCCCGTATTGGGCCCGCTGGCCCTTCCCTGCCCCCGGCTTGGGCGCGTCAGAGCCTAACTTTATATACAAGTTCTGTCTCCCCTTCCCATAGGATGTTTGTGCGCCAAATTAAGCGATTACATACCATGCAGTGATAGAACAATCTTACGCGACAAGTAGCTTGGATTATTATAGGATTTACCATCTATTGTTCCCCTATTGCGGCCCGGCCCCTCATTAGCCCCCCATGGGGTACCAGAAGCCTAACTTATACTACAAGTTCTTTAATCCCCCCCCCCCCCCCCCCCATACCCCTTAGGATGGTTTGTGGCCAAATTTGGTTACAAATCCATGCCAGATACTCGTAGGACAAGTAAGCGACTTTCATTAGGATTTACCTCTATTGATTCCCCTATTGGGCCATCGACCCTCCTGCCCCCCGGGTAGCGGGTCCAGAACAATACTTCTAGCGTTTACAAGTTCTACCTGGTGGCGCGCGCTTACCTCCTTCCCCCACAGGGATGTTTGTGGCCTAAGGATTTTGGTTAGCACATCCAATGCCAGAACTCTAGCCGACAAGCTAGCGTGCGAGTTAGCTATAGGATTATACCTCTATTTCCCCCTAAATTGAAGGCCCCACCCTCCCTTAGCCGCCGGAGGGGTCAGAGCCAAACTTAACTCATTATACAAGTTGACCCTTCGTTCCCTATCCCCCAAGGATGTTTGTGGCCAAAGTTTGGATTACAATCCATGCAGGAACTCTCGCATGACTATACGTGGCGTATTTAAAAGGAAATGATGGAACTGCCGACGTACCTCGCAACGGACGAACGAACGCCGACACCATAAAAAATCAAAGAGTACAAAATGTTATAATTTTTAACATTCTTGAAAATGTAAGGACTATTATTTGAAATCTGTATGTCCCAACCTCAACTGAAAGAGTACGAACATGTATATTATAAATTATGAACATGTATGAGGTCACCAGACAGTTTCTGAATTGAAAGGTTTCATTTTACGGTCGGTGGCTCTTATAAAAGTCGGTCGGATGTTATTAAAAGCTACCTATGCAGGCGGCGGGCGGGTGAAGTAACAATTATTTATTTCCGCGAAATTATTATGAAGTGATATTAACGCCGTTCAAATTCGTTGTAACTTGACTGAGCCAGATATATTAACCAAATCTTGTTAGATCACTAAATAGCAAATGAAGGCTAGGTTTAGATATCTATTTTTTATATATACTTTTGAGCCCCACAGTGTGATTATGATCGACACAGTGCGGATGTATAGTGTAACAAAATAAGACTGACGTAATGTGACGTAACATGGTTAAAGCGATTTTATAATTATTCTCTTTTTTAGTACCAAAATGTTTATATGACTTTGATAATTTCGTATATAACAGCATGATGGATTGATATTTTGTAAACATTTCATGATTTACAATCTGGTCATTGCTAATAATTTGCAAATTAGTTAATGCCATTTATTAATAATAACTGTAAATTGTACATTAATTTTTGGCTTTAGGCTGGCTTTCACCTAGGGTGACCTAACAGGCTAAATGGACTAAAGCGGCGAAAAATGAGTGAACAGAGCTATCTAGATCTAATGTTAGTGATTCTTAATTATCATTTAAAGTTCAGTCTACAAGTTTGACAGTAAAGTTTTCTTAAATCATTCCTTTAATCGTAACTTTGAGATCGCGTCGGTGGCAGAGTGGATATATATATACTATAGCGTTCTGCCACTAGCCCTCTATCTCTGTGTCGCGAATCTCATGTAGGGAAGTTGCAAGGTACTGGCCGTAGGTCAATGTTTTTTCTGCGGAAACTCGGTTTTTCAACCACCTAAACCTGCCACATCATTCAATTAACCTGGTTTTTTTATAGGACGTAAAACAAAAATAAACCAAACCTTTACAATAT
This sequence comes from Argopecten irradians, assembly GCF_041381155.1. Taxonomy (NCBI): domain Eukaryota; kingdom Metazoa; phylum Mollusca; class Bivalvia; order Pectinida; family Pectinidae; genus Argopecten; species Argopecten irradians. Next base: position 44,883,950 of record NC_091140.1, read on the forward strand.
AAGACGTGATACTAGTTTATCATACATGTACAAATATGAATTCAAAATACAAATTTATGTAGAAACAAGCAGTATTTTCTATGTTCCAATCATTATTTAAGTTTGTAAAATAAGTTACCCCCTCATTATTTGCATGTTTTGAATTAATGTATCATGGACAACTTATTTGATATGGTATAATTGGCGAACTATAAATATATCTACACACGAAAAACATTGGAAAGTTTCAAACCACGAAACTAGAGTACACAAGGATATTTTTGTTACACATAGCACGCAGTGTGTCACTCCTTCAAATCGTAGAACTAGATTGTTACATGTACGTGTCACAGATCAATTGATGTAGTTACATAATGTACATGTAACACTGATCGAGCTAAAGCTAAACTTTGTTAATTAATTACAAAGTATTAAATTCCAGTCGAAAGCATAGTCATATACACATGTGTATGTAATTATATAACATCATTGGAATGCTTGTGACATGACGTCAATGATCATGACGTGATGATTTGACGTCGCTTATTTTGTCATTAAAGAATGAACATGTTGCCTCATTTAAAATGTGATTTTTCCTCATCTGGGCCCATTTTGTCAGTCGCCGTCACATATATCAACTGACTGACGCAAATAGCAAGTTGATGAAGTTCCAGATAATTTTGTCAAATGCAGATTTTAAAGCAAATATTGAAGCCGCAATGGATAGTACATGTGTACATTCCTTTGCAGTAAGCAAACATGTAATAGGATAATATCAAAGCAAAAGAAGTGATATAATATTGTAGTACAAGGAGATAGATTGGCATATAAACAGCATAAAAGGATTGAAAATGGCAACATATGATCTGTAATATGGGGTAATGAAGAATATTACTAACAAGAAAGTGAAGTGCAAATGTACATGTATACATACCTTTGGAGCCAAGATCTGGGTAGCTTTATTTACCGCCCACACTGGTAGTTTTCCTGTTATACAGAAAAAATAATGATACAGAATAGCAGTAAGCTTATTTAATTGCTCTTTCCATACTTTGTATTTCTACCGTATTCCGTCACAGAAATAATAATTAGTCTTGCTTCGCAAATTTTCATGAAAATGTCAAATAAAATGTGAAATTATTGGGTGTAAGGTTAGTGGATATACCAAGAAATATTTTTTATAAATTATACTAAAACTTTCATCAATTTTTTTTCCAAGTTAATAAGTTGCATTCTGGGATTTGCTGCAAATTTCCATTTTGTTAATAATACATTCCAAAATATACCGATAGTCAACAACAGGGAATAGTGAGTGTAAAATTCTGTCAACTATAGTCATAACAATGGTACAGAAAGAGTTAACTAAACATAATGGATAGATATTAAATACTTTGATACTGTTGCTACATGTTTTCCAGTAGTTTATCTATTAAATGATACAAGATATGACCGGATAGGATCCGAGGTCTATGTCACTTATAAAGGGTACAATTATGATAAACACAGAGTAATAAGTGAGTAGATACATAACCTAGATAAATATGGTCACCATCACAAACAAAGTATTGGTCAGTCGGTCAGTCAGGGATACTAACCTTTTGGGTCAGAATGTGACACATAGTTAAATTGACAGGTGTAGGTGTCCTGTTTCCGGATCAGAAAACCTGTCATGTAGGACACTCCTCTGATAAATCCTTTCCTTGTAGGAACACTCTGAAACAAAATCAAACATTTTTGAAAATTGTATCATATAATGGTCAAACCTGCCTGCTTTATAAGACCACTTTCTTTGGACCCAAAATGGTAAATTTCAACACAATAGGATCTGTGTATAAAGACTACTTGGTTGTAAAGACCATTTTTTTCTTTATCTCTTGGGCGTTCTTAAAGATGCTCCACCGCTGACAAATGGTATTTTTTCACTATCAAAAACAGGAGCAGACTATTTAGTATTTTTCTTCAGTTACAAAAGTTACTTACTTTACACCATTACCACCATTGAAAAGTTTGAGCTTCTAATTTTACTTTAAGTTAAAAATATGAAAAATAATTAATTGCATCCCGAAAAAATTCCTTGGCACTATATCCTATATGGAATGAAGGACTGATTGCGCATGCACCAAAAGCAAAAAAAAGCTATTTTATATTATTTTTTGTGTTAGTTAGACATATATATACACGATTAAACACCTATTATTGTTCAAATGATGAATATCATTTATGCTCTGTCGGCGGTGGAGCATCTTTAATAGACAGGTTTGATGTTTATCTTTTCTTATATGTAAAAAGGAACAGAGAAAAATACACATTCTGGTCGATACAAGTGCTCTGACCAGGTATTGAACCTGTGTCTCTGGTGTGATAAATGGACACCTCTATCAATGCTACTGATTTCCATCATCGAGTGACACTGAGACCTATTTAATACTATGGACAAGCCACCAGTAGTAGAACACATCCCTAGCTACCTATAAATACAAAGAAAGGGTCAGTAGCCCAACTACAATACAGTGGCTGTGTTTTATTCCTGGGCATAAGACATCGAGAGAATGGCTTTTTGGAGGGCATACTTACTGCATGATTTACGGAATGATTGAGGATAATGAACTCTGAACCCAGGTCCAACCAGGAACGCTGAGTTACAAAATCTCGGTTTTTCAGAGGAGAAGGACATTTCACTGAAAAAAAAAACAATACATGAATACCGTGGTATGTCTTTGATAAACCACAAACAACCTATTTAGTTAATATTGCCAACAAATACTATTTCTGTACTAATATCATGTTTGTAAAATCAATGCTTGTAATTGGTGGAGAAGGCATATATTAGATGTGTTAAATCAGATCAGCCAATTGAAAATAATTTAATTAATGCACAAGGAGGTATTCTGTATTTGCATATTACAGAGTTATCTGACCTTGTGCGTAGGTATTAATTGCGACGTCATTTGTTTGCGGGCATAACGTCATACTTTTCGGAGAAAGCGACGTAAATTGCGCTCACAAAATAATGACATAATAATCAATACCTACCCGAAAGGGAGCTTATTAACTCTGTAATATGCAAAGATGGAATATTTATTGTGGAACATATTATTTGTCATATTGATCCACTACCGTATACCCTGTACAATTTGGTACTAGTTAATTTAATTAATCCATTCCTGTCTATTTGATTACTAACGGGTAACTTTACATGAGCAGGTGCTTTTATTTCCCTATTTACAGTAATTGAATTTTTAAACAACTCTGGCATAAGATCATATAAGCCTGAAGTACAGGAGGTTAACAAACATAAGGCCTGTCTTGTCAAATGTTGCCTTCCAAATATTCTGAACTTGGTGTCAAATATTGTTGAAATTTCCTGCTTTTCAAAAAACATTTTTAATCTCCTCACAACCTTCCAGTTCTAGCCATGGGGTCATTACATCATGATTGAAAAAGCTATTTGAACAAAAAAAGTCAATTATTTTTACCATTTCAGGTGGTCGATAGTAAAAGCCCTAAAGCTTGCATATCAAATCCATCCATGTACAGTTACCAAATAATCTATATATTTTCCAATACCAGTCGTAGCAAATGGATATGTACGTTAGTCAGAACAGGAGAAGTATGACTAAAACTGGTATTAATAATACATCATGTGAAGCCTACTCTAACGGCCTCCTAACAGAATGGAATGTTTAAATTTAGACCATCTGGTGAGAAAATGCAATTAGATGTAGCCTAATTGATACCTTGAGTAATTAAGACTCTTAGAGGTCCGCAAATTAAATTAGCTAACCAATACTTTATTGAAAACTAAATGAATCTTTAGCACTGAACAACATTTTGTATACTGTTTGTAATTATAAGCGTTACCATATTTCACCACAATTAAGACCCCTCCCACAAATAAGCCCAACCGATCACCTTTTTGACAAATTTCCAGAATAAAGGGTGATGTCTGAAAATAAGACCCCCCTTCCCCACCTATACTTCATCAGAAGAATTTGTTGATAGACTTATCATTGTTTACAAGATATTTGGTACTAAGCCATCTTATAATGTTAGGATGTTATTTTACCCCAGGAAGTCAATTTAATATTTTTCCATATTTGACGAAGGTAGCTTTATTGAATGTCAAGGCCATTCATTTAAACAAATGTGGTAGACTTAAATTACAGAATTGCCCAATGCCGATTGTCTTTAACATCCCACAGTAAAATATTCTGAAATGAAAAGTTATTGAATGCTACAGATCCCATATCAGGTCTCTTGCTTGTAAGTTACTGATATTAGAAGTTGTTAAAAGATTTTACCCATTTTGACCACCATGATATTGAATGAAGTTGTCATGGTGTAATTCATTTAAAATCAAAGGCCTTAATATATATCCAAGCATATTATTGGTGCAATATATGTTATCTAGACTTCCTGGTCTTAAAAATTTGTTTACAAGGAAACTATTGACACCAGGCCCCAGGATACTATATTTGACACCAGGCCCCAGGATCATGGAACAGACTAAGTCTAAAATAATCTTAAATTGAGGCTTAGCCAATCACATATGACGATACAAAACATTATGTCATATCCGATTGGCTTAGCTAAAACTTAAGTCTATAAAACCCATCATGATCCTGGGGCCAGATGGCTTCACAGATCATGTGGATGTCCAACAATGAATTAGCTTAATAAGTTATATACCATATTCATCGTAATTAGTGGCCACAGTGCTTAATTACCATATCAATGGGAAAGCTGACTAACCTCTTTGTTGGTGTTCATACTTTTTCACATTTGAATTTTACATCTTTTTAACAATGATGACAATTGCAGAAATTGTGTCAAATTTAGTTAAAGGATGTACAAGTGGTAATTTAATTGTGTGTGTCCATTCAGTAGATGAAAATTAATTGCGTGTGCTCATTTAGACTCCAAAACTCATTTCCATGACAGACAGGATCTTGTACTTTTTACATTCATATTTCTACAAAAGGGAATAGATATGATAGGACCAGTATTTGGCCTTAATTTTTCAGGCCGAAAAATATTAACTCTGATCACATCAATTTCACATCAATAAATACTCTCATACTTGCCGTTCTTCATCAAAACATAACTTTTTATAACCATGTACACGATGTGCTCCACCTATGACGTCATCAAATTGATGATTTTCCTCTACTCGCCAAATTTTGCTAGAAATTCATCATCTTTAGGTTAGAAAAGGCTTGAAATGGATTTGGCAGCCACCTTGGAGCAATTTTATATTTTGCATGGATATGCGTAAATACACGATGCACAACGTGTGAAAATCTCTTTCTGCTCCACGAAGGTGGCCACATTCATTTTAAGAGAAAACCACTCAAAAAGTATGATTTTGCAAGGCAAGAATTTTTGTGAAAAAATGGCGGGAAACTGCATGTTGATGACGTCATTGTGAACATAATTGGCACATGCGGGATATTGTTGGGATGTAATGTGTTAGCAAATGTATTCAACTGTTATATGGCAAAATATGTTGTTCTTTACTGGAGAATTAATTTTGGGGCCATATTCGAGTCTTAACGTACCTTCTACTTTGTGTTATGCATAACGGTATACAATTAAATTCAAAGTATGGGACTTCAGTTGAAGATGTGGTTTTAAGAATCATAAAAGTATATGTATACCTATGAATGTAGTAACACAGCTAGTAACTTGGTAACACAAACCACACATACAATGTATAGAGTGCATGTATACCCATCAATATGCAATCATGTTATCTAATACATTTGAGATTCTGTCACCTCTATACATGTTAGGGATCGAAAGTGTTCTAGTCATGTATATAAACTTATTCCCCCCTATCAGACACATTTGAACTCTTCTGATTTCATTGCTTAGATCAGTCCATTATGAAAATACAGGGGTAAATGAGATCAAAGACCTATGTATCACTTGTGTGCTTACTGATTGGAGGATTAATGGATTGTACACAAGACTGGGAAATAAAATACAATTTACACCACAACAGTTGTAGTATTGATTCATCTACATTTCAGCAACTAATTAAACGCTCGCATAATTTGGCCAGGCATGGAGTCTGGAAAAGAAACTTAATTAACTGGATCAGTAAATTATTTTCTAGTGGCATTATGTCAGAACACCTTTAACTTATTCACCCCTAAAAATTCATAATGGACTGGTCTAGTCTTTGATTTAGAAGAGTCTAAATGTGTCTTCAGGGGTGGATGAGTTAAAGTACCACTCGGCCTGGACTGTGGTCATATGGAAGTGGATGTGTCGTCTGCATACTACATCACAAAAAACAATTATTTTCAGTTACTGTCCAAAGTATGCCAAACACATCTCTACATACCGGTATAAGTAATAGTGACCTTAATATATTACCTTCCATTCTAGAAAACAATCCAAGCATGCATTTTACCTATAAAAGGTGTTCAGTAAGTTTAATTTGAATGTGATCAACTAAAGGGAACTCAGATATATTGCACCAAGATAAAAACTTCTATTTTGAGTAACACTGAACTTCACTTTTAGCCATTGAACTTTGAACATTATTCCAAGCACATTGTTTTCATACGCAATATGTATCTATGTAGGTTTTGTGTTATATAGCCAGTTTCAGTTGTATAATATAGTGTACATAGTAATATGTTCACTTTCTAACATCAAGCCAAGGGGAATTTATTTCCCTTTCGCTCAGTCTGTAGAGCAACAGATTTATAATACCAAAACAAAGTTTTAATCTTAGTGACCGTGACCTTGATCTCTGACCTTTGAACCTTGAAAACAAATGATTTTTAGCAAGCACTTTCTCTAAGAAAGATGAACATGAAATTTGTTTAGCCATCTAATGGGGTTAAATATAAGTTATAGCAGAAAAAGCTAACAAGTATATGTGAGAGGTGATGCCGTTACATCGATATCAATCTCTCCTATGTGGTTCCCTCATTTCACCTCTAAAAACGACCCACAAGAAATGCTTCAGAAAATGTGTTTCAGAGGCATTAATAAATTCTTCCATATATATCTTGTGTTTTGATTTGTTCATTTACTTATAAAACAACTTGAAAGTAAATAGTCACGATTTGTATACAATGTCCGCTGTTTCGAAAATCATCCAATTATGACATAATCTACAAGATAAACAATCACCATGACATAATCTTCTGTGATATAAGGTCCAACAGTTTACCAGTCCATGAGCTGCTGACAGCTAGAGGTGAATGAGGGACCGCAATGAACCTTGCGGGAGATAGTGATGTCCATATATAGTAATGCCTTTACCTACCTTTGCATTATAGATGGCACAAAAATCATTTGGTAAAATCAGTTTTGTGTAGTTTAATTATTGGCTAGCAACACAATGGATTAAACATATAACCATTTTTGGAATTGAAGCAACTGTGAAACATAAATTAGTCTCAATATCCCTTTGAAAATCTCCCACGTTTCTATAGCAGCATGTAGTACAGGTACATGTATATATATTTATTGGGTCATTCATTACAAAAACTTTTCAATTTGAAGCCTTTATAAGTGAAAGCTTAACCTAAATACACTTTAGTACATTAGACCTTTTAAAAGTGATGAAATCCTGCTAATCTCAGCTAACATCAATGTCTATATCCATATCAACAATTGTGAGTCCAGGTAGGGGGCTGCGGTCACAGCCAAGTGGTTACAAATTAACATATTCTGATAAATTACCACAAACTTTCCACCCTTGGGTCGTGAGTTTGAATCCCATATCGGGCGGTTCCCAGGTACTGATCATGACTGGTGGTCGATGGTTTTTTCCCTGAGTACTCTGGTTTTCCTCCAACACCTAACCTGGCACATTTTTACATGACCCTGACTGTTAGTAGAACGTTAAACAATCAAACCAAACCAAACTTTAATCAGTGAAGAAATCAACGTCAGGTGTTAGGGGAGACAGCATTTGATCAGGATCAAAATTTTAACCTCAATACCCACATCAGAACCAAAGCAAGATTAAACATAATCAAATCACAACTGAATAAAGATTAGCACATTGTTTTTGTCAACTTTAACTTAAAATCAATATATTGCAATCATTTATCACACCGGCTCTAGACAATAACAGTTGGAAGTGCACACATATTAGTGCACCCATATACATGGTTATGAAAAGAGCAACACCAAATTATGCTGCAATCTAATTAAAATCAGACTTTCAATTCCGCTCCGCAACAATACTCTACAATATACTCCAATACAAGCTCTAACAGTGCCAAGTTCAAGGTCACCTCAATGTGACCTCTGGCCTAGAATCGGAACATCTCAGGACATACTCTTAGCCATTTACAATTCCCAATGAATCAACCACACAGGAGATTCCGTAGGCAACACGCTGATTGACAAACCATAGGGATCATGCTGAGGTGACCCCAAACGGGGCACAATTAGATATTGTATTTAAGCATAATGTAGAATATGTAATTACAAGTCTAATTTTAACTATATTAAATTATGTTGAAGAATTTAATTAAAAAGCTACTGGCAGATTGTTATTTGTTTCAAACCAAACACAATGATCTACTTACAGCTTGAACCATCGACCTTCAAACTAAAATTTACATAATATCCTTATATATAGGCTTACAATATCATATCAAATTATTTAGTTACAAATATGGACATGGTATTTATTCATTTAAAGGAGCATTCCTTAGTCTGAACCATTTTAGATTTTGAAATGAAACATGCACAATATAAATACTGTATTGGTCCCAATAAGCACTCAGGGTGCTTAAAAAATTGAAACAACTAAGGTTGCCCTTAAAAATTACTAGAACCAAACTTGGACTCACCTTTATATATAAAACAATTGCACATAGTAAGCCATAGATCAATTTGTAAAATAAATTAATTAAGAAACCTAAGACAGTTTTCGTAACTTCAATCTGGATTTATTTTGAGGTATACTGTATAGTTACTAATATTCATGGGTGTTTTAATTTCGCAAATTTTTTGGGTTCATCCAAATTCGCAAAAACTAATGTCTTGTGAAATATATCAAAATCATGGTTTTACATATACTTGTCATGTGAATGATGATTTCAAAAGCTATAAATATAATTTAAGTACATGCCCCCGCAATGAAGTTCAAAGCAGCAAATTGCGAAATTGTACATCCGCAAAATTTAACACCTAAAGATACATTAAGTGAAGTTGAATTCTCGAAGAGAGGGAGAGGTGCTGTATACTATAGGGATAGGTTGCTTATTGGGTCGAATACTGTAATATAATGTAATGTAATGTAATATACTATAATATCGTCTGATCACTTACTTGCATAGTATCCTATATCATTGTTTGGATTAAGTGCACAGATCTCATAGCCTTCCATCATTGACATATCCCATTTTTTTCTGTAGTAAGGGTCGTGTAAAACATCGTACAACACTTCTGCTTTCACATCTGTGAATAATGTCCGAACCTAAAAATATCAAAACATATGTGAATGAATAAGCATTCCAAACATACACACACACACATATATATATATATATATATACGGTTATTCATGGCTATGATGGCAATAAAATGCATATCAAAGTACTAATACTTTGTTTTTTAATTTCTTGTGTCATAACAGCTTAAGGCACTTGTTAAAATATATTTCTTTTGAGAAGCATTATAACTGCGCACAGTGAGTCGTGATCAACATGTGAAAGTTCTTGTAATAGTTCCCAGAAGCGGGAAGGGCACTTACAGGGCAGAAACACTAATTATGGTTAATACGGTAGATGTAAGGAGTTGTTTTTATAATATTTAAAGGATCATAAAATTGGAATATCTTGAGAAAACCAATGAATAATAGAATCTTACATTGGTCTGTCAAGTGGAGAGGGATATCTCAACCCAAGATTTTAGCTGGTCAACCTGAGGCTTGAACCATGTTTTATTCTTTTTCTTCCATACATATTTTAAAAAAATATGAAAAACCTGTTACTTTCCAGCATTTTCATTGCGTCATGATCAAAGGAATGTTGTTATGCGTCGAAATTGATGACGTCATCAACAATGCACACTGCGGCTATGCCGCAATGTATCAATTGATGACATCAGGTTATTCTCTAGCGCGTGCGAGCTGTCTTACAACGTATCCCCTTTGTAAGATAGAGTTATCTTTTCCCTAGCAACCACGGAATATCCTCTTGATTTATGGGAGAATACATTATCTGCAACTACTGTTTTCCTTATAAGGATGGTCGTCACAAGTCATCAAGAGCAAATACCACCTTAACTCTATACATATACCAAATTAACTCTATACATATACCACCTTAACTCTATAACATATACCACAATTAACTCGTATACCAGTATACCAAACACTCTATACATATACCAAACCTTTATTTAACTCTATACACATATACCACCTTAACTCTATGTACATCATATACCACCTTACCTCGATACATATACCAATTAACTCTATACATATACCACCTTAACTCTATACATATACCACCTTAACTCTATACATATACCACCTTAACTCTATACATATACCACCTTAACTCTATACATAGTTACCACCTATAACACTATACATATACCCACATTAACTCTATACATATACCAAATTTTAACTCTTATACATAATACCCACTTAACTCTATATAACATAGTACCACCTTAACTCTATACATATACCACCTTAACTCTATACATATACCACTATAACTCATACATATACCACCTTAACTTCTAATAACATTACCACCATTACCTCTATACATATACCACCTTAACTCGTATAACATATACCAATTTAACTGCTATACATATTACCACATTAACTCTATAGATATACCACCTTAACTCTATACATATACCGCCACCATTAGAATTGTATACATATAGACTACCTTAACTCTATACATATACCACACCTTAACTCTATACATTATACCACCATAACTCTAATACATATACCACAATTAACCTCTATTACAAATCCTCAACCTTAACTCTAGACATATACCACCTTAAACTCTATACATATATACCACCTTAACTCTATACATATACCACCTTAACTCTATACATATACCACCTTAACTCTATACATATACCACCTTAAACTCTATACAATAGACATATACCAACTCTATACTATACCACAGATAACTCTATATAAACCACCTTAAAACTCTATACTTATACCACCTTAACTCTATACATATACCACCTTAACTCTATACATATACCACCTTAACTCTATACATATACCACCTTAACGTCTCTATACCTATACCACCTTAACTCTATACACATGTACCACCTTAACTCATATTATACATATACCATACTTCCTTAACTCTATACATATACCACCTTAACTCTATACACATACCACCTTAACTCTATTTTTTTACATATACCACATTAACTCTATACATATACCACCTTAACTCTATACATATACCACCTTAACTCTATACATATACCACCTTAACTCTATATACATATACACCACCTATAATGACCTACCTTACCTATACACATACCAACTTTACACCATACATTACTAGAAACACTTATACATATACCAATATTAACTCTATACATATACCAAATTAACTCTATACATATACCACCTTATAACTCTATACATATACCTACCTTAACTCTATACATATACCACCTTATTAACTCTTTACATATACCACCTTAACTCTATACATATACCTCACCATTAACTCTATATCATATACCCTCCTTAATTCTATACACCCATACACCACCTAATTAATATACACATATACACTTAACTCTATACATATACCACCTTAACTCTATACATATACCACCTTAACTCTATACATATACCTCCTTAACTCTATACATATACCACCTTAACTCTATACATATACCACCTTAACTCTATACATATACCACCTTAACTCTATACATATACCACCTTAACTCTATACATATACCACCTTAACTCTATACATATACCACCTTAACTCTATACATATACCACCTTAACTCTATACACATATACCACCTTAACTCTATACATATACCACCTTAACTCTATACATATACCACCTTAACTCTATACATATACCACATTAACTCTATACATATACCACCTTAACTCTATACATATACCACCTTAACTCTATACATATACCACATTAACTCTATACATATACCACCTTAACTCTATACATATACCACCTTAACTCTATACATATACCACCTTAACTCTATACATATACCACCTTAACTCTATACATATACCACCTTAACTCTATACACATATACCACCCTTAACTCTATACATATACCAACTTAACTCTATACATATACCACCCTTAACTCTATACCATATACCAACTTAACTCTATACATATACCATCCATTAACTCATATATACATATATACCACCTTAACTCTATACATATACCACCTTAACTCTATACATATACCACCTTAACTCTATACATATACCACCTTAACTCTATACATATACCACCTTAACTCTATACATATACCACCTTAACTCTATACATATACCACCTTAACTCTATACGATATAACAACCTTAACTCTATCCACATACACCTATAACTCTAATAACCCATACCAACCTTTTACTCAATACATAGACCACATTAAATCTATTACAAATACCACCCTAACTTATACATAATACCACATAACTCTTATACAGATAACCACCCTAACTCTATACATATACCCTACCTTAACTCTATACAATATACCACCTTAACCTCTATACATATACCACATTAACTCATATACATATACCACCTTAACTCTATACATATTACCCTTAGACCTAACTCACATACATATACCAACCTTAACTCTATACCATATACCACCTTAATTCATAAAAGCACATATAAGACCACCTTAACTCTATTACATATAAGCCATCCTCACCTATACATATACCACCTTTAATCTATACACACATACCACCTTAACTCTATACACATACCCACCTTAACTCTATAACATATACCAAATTAACTCTATACATAGTAACCACCTTAATTTCTCATACACATACCACCATTAACCCAATACATATACCACCCTAACTCTACTAACACATACCTACATTAACTCTATAACAATAATACCACCTTAACTCTATACATATACTACGCTTACTCTATACATTACCACCTTAACTCTATACATATACCACCTTAAACTCTATACATATACAAATTAACTCTATACATTATACCACTCTTTCACTCTTAAGCATAAATACCAACCTTAACGTCTATGACATATACCGACCTCTTAACTACTATACATAACCAACCTACTCTATACATATAAACCTTTAACTCTATAACAATATACCAACCTAACTTCTATACAGTATACCTCCATAACTCTATACATATACCACCTTAACCTCAATATACATATAGCCAACCCTAACTCTAAACATATACCACCCTTAACTCTATACATATACACCGTTAACTCTAAACATATACCACCTTAAACTCTAATACATATACCACATAAACTCCTAAAACATATCTACCTCCTTATAACTCTATACATATACCACCCTAACTATAATACAAATACCACCTATAAAACTCTATACATGTACCATAACCCTGACCCTAACTCTATACATATAGTCACCTTAACTCTATACATAAACCACCTTAACTCATATACATATACCACTAAACTCTGATACATGTAACCAACCTTAGACTCTATACATATACAACCTTCACTCTATACATCTACCCTCCTTATCTCTATAACATACATACCTCCCTAACTCTATACATATATATACCACTTCAACTCTATACAATAAAACCACCTTAATTTTCTACAACACCTATACCACCTTAAACTTTATACATAATACCATGCTCCTTAACTCGATACGATCCATACCTCCTTAACTTCAATGACATAAAACCACCTTAACACTATACATATGACCATAATTAACTCTATACATATACCATCCTACTCTATACGATAATTCCACCTAAACGTCTATACATATACCTCCATAACCAGTAACCCTATACATATTACCACCTTACTCTATACATATACCATAATTAAACTCTACTATACATTTATCACCCTAACTCTATACATTATACCTCACCTTAAACTCTGATAACATATACCAGCATATCTCTATAATATACCACCTTAACTCTATACATATACCACCTTAACTCTATACATATACCACCTTAACTCTATACATATACCACCTTAACTCTATACATATACCACCTTAACTCTATACATATATACCACCTTAACTCTATACATATACCACCTTAACTCTATACATATACCACCTTAACTCTATACATATACCACCTTAACTCTATACATATACCACCTTAACTCTATACATATACCACCTTAACTCTATACATATACCACCTTAACTCTATACATATACCACCTTAACTCTATACATATACCTAACTCTATACATATACCACCTTAACTCTATACATATACCACCTTAAACTCTATAACATATACCACCTTAACTCTATACATATACATCTATACATATACCACCTTCTATACATATACCACAACTCTATACATATACACCTTAACTCTATACATATACCACCTCTTATACATATACCACCTTAACTCTATAACTCTATACATATACCACCTTTTAACTCTATACATATACCACCTTAACTCTATACATATACCACCTTAACTCTATACATATACTCACCTTACAACATATACCACCTTAACTCTAACTACATATACCACCTTAACTCTATACATATACCACCTTAACTCTATACATATACCACCTTAACTCTATACATATACCACCTTAACTCTATACATATACCACCTTAACTCTATACATATACCACCTTAACTCTATACATATACCACCTTAACTCTATACACATATACCTCCTTAACTCTATACATATACCACCTTAACTCTATACATATACTTAACTACATATACCACCTTAACTCTATACATATAATTAACTCTATACAATACCACCTATACTATACATATACATATTACTCTATACATATACCACCTTATACCCACCTTAACTCTATACATATACCAATATTACATCACCTTAACTCTATACATATACCACCTTAACTCTATACATATACCACCCTTAACTCTATAACTCTATACATATACCACCTTAACTCTATACTCTAATATTATACCACTCTATACTATACCACTTAACTTAATAATAACCACATAACATATATACATATACCTTAACTTATACATATACACAACTCTACTATACCACCTTAACTCTATACATATACACCTTAACTCTATACATATACCACCTTAACTCTATACATATACCACCTTAACTCTATACATATACCACCTTAACTCTATACACATATACCACCTTAACTCTATACATATACCACCTTAACTCTATACATATACCACCTTAACTCTATACATATACCACCTTAACTCTATACATATACCACCTTAACTCTATACATATACCACCTTAACTCTATACATATACCACCTTAACTCTATACATATACCACCTTAACTCTATACATATACCACCTTAACTCTATACATATACCACCTTAACTCTATACATATACCACCTTAACTCTATACATATACCACCTTAACTCTATACATATACCACCTTAACTCTATACATATACCACCTTAACTCTATACATATACCACCTTAACTCTATACACATATACCACCTTAACTCTATACATATACCACCTTAACTCTATACATATACCACCTTAACTCTATACATATACCACCTTAACTCTATACATATACCACCTTAACTCTATACATATACCACCTTAACTCTATACATATACCACCTTAACTCTTTAACTCTATACATATACCACACTCTATATACCACCTAACTCTATACCTAACTCACCTAAACTCTATACATATACCACCTTTATAACTCTATACCATTAACTCTACATATACCACCTTAACTCTATACATATACCACCTTAACTCTATACATATACCACCTTAACTCTATACATATACCACCTTAACTCTATACATATACCACCTTAACTCTATACATATACCACCTTAACTCTATATACACCTAACTCTATACATATACCACCTTAACTCTATACATATACCCACCTTAACTCTATACATATACCACCTTAACATTATACCACCTACATATACCATACCAAAATAACTCTATACATATTAACTCTATACATATACCACCTTAACTCTATACATATACCACTCTCTATACATATACCACCTTAACTCTATACTACTATAACTCTATACACATATACCTATACATATACCTTAACTCTATACATATACCACCTAACTCTACATACCTTAACTCTATACATATACCACCTTAACTCTATATACATATACCACAATTAACTCTATACATATATACCACCTTAACTCTATACATATACCACCTTAACTCTATACATATACCACCTTAACTCTATACATATACCACCTTAACTCTATACATATACCACCTTATACTCTACCATATACCACTCTCTATACATATACCACCTTAACATATACCTATACATATACCACCTTAACTCTATACATATACCACCTTAACTCTATACATAATACCATATATACATATACCACCTTACTATATAACAATACATATACCACCTTAACTATATACATATACCACCTTAACTCTATACATATACCACCTTAACCACCTAACTCTACTCCACCTAACTCTACATATACCACCTTAACTCTAACATATACCACCTTATACATATACCACCTCAACCCACCTTAACTCTATACATATACCACCTTAACTCTATACATATACCACCTTAACTCTATACATATACCACCTTAACTCTATACATATACCACCTTAACTCTATACATATACCACCTTAACTCTATACACATTCCACCTTAACTCTATACATATACCACCCTTACCTCTATACATATACCACATTAACTCTATACATATACCCAACCTTATACTCTTATGACCTATATTAACCACCTCTTACATATACATATACCACCTTAACTCTATACATATACCACATTAACTCTATACACATATACCATACCACCTTTAACTCTATACATATACGCAACCTTAATTCTATACATATACCACATTAACTCTATACTCTATACCACCTATAACACTATACATATACCACCTTATATAACTCTACCTCTATACATATAACTCTATACATATACCGACCTTAACTCTATACATATACCACCTTAACTCTATACATTTCCCACCTTAACTCTATACATATACCACCTTAACTCTAATACATATACCCACCTAACTCTATACCTATACCACCTTAACTCTATACACATACCATATACAACAAAAACCCACCTTAACTCTATACATATACCCACCTTAACTCTATACAACTATACACCACCTTAACTCTATACATATACCACCTTAACTCTATACATATACCACCTTAACTCTATACATATACCACATTAACTCTATACATATACCACCTTAACTCTATACATAATACCACCTTAACTCTATACATATACCACCTTAACTCTATACATATACCACCTTAAACTCTATATACATATACCACCTTAACTCTATACATATACCACCTTAACTCTATAACACATACCCTAACTCTATACATATATACTCACCTTAACTCTATACATATACCACCTTAACTCTATACAATACCACCTTAACTCTATACATATACCACTCCTTAACTCTATACTATATACCACCTTAACTCTATACATATACCACCTTAACTCTATACATATACCACCTTAACTCTATACATATACCACCTTAACTCTATACATATACCAAATTAACTCTATACATATACCACCTTAACTCTATACATATACCACCTTAACTCTATACATATACCACCTTAACTCTATACATATACCACCTTAACTCTATACATATACCACCTTAACTCTATATACCACCTTAACTCTATACATATACCACCTTAACTCTATACATATACCACCCTAACTCTATACATATACCACCTTAACTCTATACATATACCACCTTAACTCTATACATATACCACCTTAACTCTATACATATACCACCTTAACTCTATACATATACCACCTTAACTCTATACATATACCACCTTAACTCTATACATATACCACCTTAACTCTATACATATACCACCTTAACTCTATACATATACCACCTTAACTCTATACATATACCACCTTAACTCTATACATATACCACCTTAACTCTATACATATACCACCTTAACTCTATACATATACCACCTTAACTCTATACACAAATACCACCTTAACTCTAAACATATACCACCTTAATCTATACATATAACCACCTTAACTCTATACATATACCACCTTAACTCTATACATATACCACCTTAACTCTATACACCCTTACATATACCACCTTAACTCTATACACATATACATATACCACCTTAACTCTATACACATATACCAACTCTTAACTATACCAACATAATACCACATTAACTGCATATACACATATACCACCTTAACTCTATACATATACCACCTAACTCAATACATATACCACCTTAACTCTATACAAATACCACAACTTAACTCTATACATATACACACATTCAACTCAGTTATACATATACCACATTAACTCATACATAAACTCTATACATATACCACCTTAACGTCTATACATATAGCACCGACATTTGAAGGATTTCCTCATAGACCCACAATGCACCTATAAACTACATCTTTTAAGGTAAAACAATTAAAGTAAACATGAAAATCAAAACAGCCATGTGTAGAAAGCAGGCATCATATTACTAGTGTTTTTTGCTCATAAGAACATATACATGTAAAATTATCATAGTAAATTGCATATGAGAAACTGGAAACTTTGCAAAAGTCAATTGACCTGGCAGAATTTGGCTCACAAAGGAACATTTCCTACGGTATTTCCTATAAAAAAAACTTGACATTGATCTTACACATCATTCAATAGTTAATTATAAGGAGCTCAGAAATATTACGGTACTCTGTAGCCCCTAACACACGTTAGTCTATAATTAGCTAGTAATGCTAATCATTATAGTTTATAACCTTATGCTTCTGCTACAATTGCATTTTTATTTGAAAACATGACACCGAAAAACAAACTTTGTTATTGCCTGGCCTTAAATTAAAGGTCACATATGTCTCGACAAAGCTGTACAAATTGGTATATTAATCTTTCATAAATACATTGACATTAAAATTAAATACCACACCATTTTACTAGTCATTACTAAAGGGAATGACTTTGGAATTAAGTTTCAAAGCTACGAGCATCATTATAACAGTTAGTATGTAACATTTGTTTTTCGATTTAGGCAATATCATCTGTTCTTTAAACATGATACATATTTTTCAATATAATTATTAGATGTACATGTATGGCCTTTCTACTTCATAAACGGTATATAAAAAATTACCGTGTTTTATATGATCTATAATATGACAAGTATAGATATCTGATCATTATCAATACGCTGTATATGTTTTGCCACAAACGCAGAGAGGAATGCATTATTATACAATCTGTTGTCAAAATGATTATAATTCAGCTATATAAAACCCTACAGCAGTTTTAACGACTTCCTAGTTCTTTTGTGAAATTTCAGACTATTATTTATTTAAAGTTTCCTCAATCATTTACTCTTAATATTGATCTAGAATGTATACACATACATTTAACAGAGTAATGATGACACAATATATTTCTAATATAACATGCATGACGTATAATTACAATGTAATTGTGTCAGTAAACCTACGTACATTACACATATTAGCTAGTCATAAACAATTAACACTTGTATTTTTTCTAAATAGAATAACATATTTCTCTGAGTTAACATTCATTAGTAAGTGATGAAATCCTAATGCAGCTATATGCTTGATTTGAGATGTTTGTATTCCCAGATTAATTGCCCAATAGTATAAAAACATATTCATCCATCAAGATATGAAATGCACAACTGTCTTTGTAAGACAGTCTGATTTTTTTTCTTCTGTGAAATCTCAATGCAGTATATATCTGTGCATCTATACAGCTGTCACATTCTGTTTTTCTACATGTATATGACAAGAGTTATCTATTCTTGAGCGTAGGTATTGTGTGCATGCTGTAATTACAGAACATGAGTCAGAAATTCCTGCTACTATGTGTGACGACTACAGGCAGAGCTTTTTCTCACTCCTTTGGGAATGGGGCCCGTGGCTTTTAATTTGGGAAAGTGTGCGACAAAACCAAGATTTGGGAAAAATTATGATCTACGTCTGATAATGGAAAGAGGGATCTTTTCTCTGCTTTTCAAACTTTTACTTCATATTACTACATATGAAATTTGAAAAAGATTTTACAACTGTACAATTTATACATATAAATACAATTAAAAATCATGAATTTAAGGAGCCTCAAGTCCCGATCAGAAGAAATATATTGTATTTTATGACCTGAGGCTGTTTTGATTGCACAGACCAGGTTCATTGTAATTGGTACCATTCTGTACCAAGTATGTATGACGGTTCCTAATGCCTCTTCAGAGTGCACACAACATCCATAACTGTGATAGCTCTATAGATCAGCTTTGATCCTCTTGACATGGTCAGTATAAGTGATGAAATCCCTGATGACATTCTCAAGGAAAACATCAAGGACACCAAAAGTCTCTTTATACATTAGCCCATGCAGAGAAACATTCACACCACCCTGGCGAGCCAGACAACGAATAACAGGCTTGGTGATACCCTGAACGTTATGTAACACCTAGTTCCTCTGCCTCTAGTTATACCTCCTTTTTCAAGTCCTTTTTTTTCTTTACTCATACCCGTGACTGAAGTTATGTTATGCGTAAAGGTGTGCACGTGTTAACCCTTAAAGTTGAAGTCCAAATCCTTTAACCTCCTTTACAAGTATTCCAGGCATACATGTTTACAGATTTCCAAGAGTAACTGCATGAAAATGGATCTTGTACTAGTGTGAATGCCTGAAAATGGGTCTTATTCAATATCAAAACCAAGTTATTTATTGATTTGGGAAATGGCCAAAATCAAAATAATATAAGCTATCAAGGCTTAATTGGCAATCAAGCAGCACACTAGCTGTATGAATCATTGTAAAAAAAGTCCCAAGGAGGATGATGACAAATATCTCCAACAAATTGCTGAATGTGAAATTGTAAAATTGTATTTATCAGGCAAAATAAATGATAGTCCTGGTTGCGAAACCTGATGTGGCCATGCATTTTTTCGCTCATACATGTACTTATACAGAAGAAGTATGCTTTTGAATTACTGCATAACATGAAATGTTCGTGGCAAGGATTTATAGGCGAGACTCGCTCACAGACATGGAGAAATTGGTTGGACCGACGGACATGTCCAGAAAAATTTGATGCAGAGCACCTATTTTAAAATCCGGACCGAATGTCCCGCAATTATTGAGTACCTCCCGGCAAAATCTTGTTCGGTCTGGCTTACTCACAGTCCTTGCCAGTCCGAATGTCCTGCCATTTTTTTCAATTTTTGCGATGTCTGCACTCAGGGTTTTGGACGAATATGTCATGAGCACTTTTGTGTTTGCATGTGTGTACTGACCATGACATTGGGCGACAACTGATTTTCCTTTGATATATACAATTGGGTTCATAGGTATCTCGTATGGTGTTTAGTAGTGTACAGAGACAAAGAGACTTGCAAATCCTTGGTTTGTGGGTATTCTAATTCTTTCATGGTTTTTAAAGCTTTCAAAATATTTCTTAAATAGAAATATGCATGGTTGGTCTACAAGAAAGCACTTCAATAAGGTATAAAACAAAATTAGTTTTTTTTTTATATTCTTGATTCAACAACAACCACACAAAAAAAAAAGACAAAAAAATTCTACACAACAAACATTTCATGTTAAACAGACTGTACCAGTACTGGTCCAAATTATATTTCTGTGATTTTTTGGAGACTTGAGTCGGTGAACAGCAGAGCTTCACTCCTATATAAACTATGGGAATAATTAAACTTGGAGAACTTCACATATATATTGGGCATAGACAAGGTTACCATGAACTGAGCGGTGTTGCATTTAAACCTCTCCCATAGATAGTGTCGCATATAAATACATGTTATATAGGATGGTATATACACAGAGTATAGGAGGGATGATAAGATTGTAAATAAACATTGATAGGGGCGAGGCAGTCCCGTGTAAAAAAAATATATATATATATATATGGATTAAACATAATAGAGCTGTACAGCCTTGGCTATTGCGGATCATGGGCGTTATGCTTGGGTTGCAGGATGGAGATTACGTACGAGGAAGATGAAGTAAATGAATTCATGAGGGAAGAGGAGTTGGATGGGAGAGAACCGTGGAAGGAGGAAGGAATGCCGTGTCCGTAGCAGCCTGTGCCCCATTGGGACTGTTCCAGGCGGACAACAGAGGCCTTATGGAGCACTGGACTCGCATACACCAGCGCCTGTCGATACTTCAGGAATGCACCTGGTGCAGGCGGCAGTTTAGTCGCCGCACCAGGTGCAGGGCCCACATACAGCGGGACCATGCCGTCCAGGTACTAGATAGCTTCATCCACCGGAGGGAGGTGGCCAATAACAGGTATATCAGCCCGAGGATGGCACGCCCACCGCTGCCGCCATGCCGACCAGTGAAGCCGACCCCAGCGGAGGGACCCCAGAGGACGCTGCGGCCAGAATCCGCCAAAGAGGGAGGGAACGGGGCAGAGTCGGAAGAAGGACAGGGGGGTTCAAGTAGGAGGAGTCTCCCCGGGGAGGGAGGAGGCGGCCCGGCTCCGGCATGCCATGAGGCAGACCGTCTTCTTTCCCCGGAGAGACCCCTCCGCCCTGAACTCCCGGGATGTGGTTGTTGGATCTGAGGACGTAGGGGGGCGAGTCCGGGGCTATCGTCGGGTGCGGGGCACTGTGGTCCGTACCCCATACGAAGCCCCGCGATTCGACTTTGAGAGGTATTTGTATGTGTGAGTGAATGGGGTAAGAGTGAGAGTGATTGGCCCCCAGGTATGATACGGTGTGAGAGAGGATTATTTTTATATTTTTTTTTTTTTTTTTGTATTATTATTATCAGGTTTATCAACTATTATCGATTATTTTAAGATGAAATAAGTAATAATAATTTTTTTTTTATATGGTTAAATATATCAGACAGGCAGACATCTTGAAGCTACTCACGCTGACAACTACAACTTTCAGAGTAATATTGGGATATATAGATGTTAGCTAGTCAATTCGTTAAGGTTTTAAAAAGCATGGACTGGGGGGAGGTATGTAACGGAGCAGGCTTTGGCGGGAAATGGCTATGATGTATTTGCTAGCTATTAGAAATCTCCTCTGGGTGAAATAAGAGTAAACAAAAAAAAAAAAAAAAAAAAAAAAAAAAAAAAAAAAAAAAAAAAAAAAAAAAAAAAAAAAAAAAAAAAAAAAAAACAGTTAATATATATAAAGCTTACCTATTTAAAGCGTTACTAATTTACGAGTAATTACGGTCTTAGGGAGCTGTAGAGAGCCAAGGTACATTTCAGTTGTTCGAAACCGGCGCTTACAGGCGGCCATGATGGAAAACTACAAACCTTCGGAGCGATGTGCCGAGCGCTGTTATTGGTCGATCGTGAGTAGCGACATGCAATGTGGGCCATCAGTTTTTACTCACGCGCGGCATGGTATAAAATACTCGTGCGAAGCACGCGATTACAGCCGATTGGTTGCAAGGACTGTTTTTGAGCCAGCCCATTCACTGGTAAGTGCCAGCAGTCTCCGGAATGGAGGCAACTATGGTGCACCATGCATCCTTTATTACCTCCAAATTCAAATAGAATATTACATATGAAATTGAATAAAATAATACGGGAATCGTCCGTTGGTAATGTGTAACAACTTGTAAACTAGTCTATATAAAACAGTATAGCTGGATGTTGAAGTGATATTGCGTATGTCGGACCGGATATATAGCGTAATTTACTACTTGTCAGTTATAATGAAACTAGTACGGATAGGGAATTAGACATTTCGGGTTTACATTACTTAGGAGAAAGACAGGTTTTTAACCGTCTATTTTACTAGTGATGTGTATAATAGTGGACAAATAATTATAACGATAGCTAGACACTATAAGAGAAGCACATTGATTCTATTTGGGGTCTCGAACAGTGGGCAAGCCGTATATATAATTTTGTCGTACGCGGGAATGGTGGGGGATGAGGGTGCGTTGACAGCGCCTCGGCTCTGAACGTGGGTATCGTGCGTGCTAGGGTTGAGACAAGGTAGGTTTAGGTCGGCCCTAGGCGCTAGGGATAAAGAATGGTTAAACCCTCAGAAACTTCCACTAGTTAACTTCACTGTAAATGTTGTGCAAAGTTATTAAATTCCATATCTAAATTAAACCTGTGCTCTGGCAGCGTAGTGTAGGTCAGGATGTCAGTCTGTCCTGTTACTCGGGGTTAAAGGTCAATAGTTGGGACATTAGGTCGGTAATTAGTAACGTTGTATGGGGGTGGTTATTACGCACACAGGAGACCAATTGATTAAGTCAATTGGTCTATAAATATCATATATATATTATCAGATTTCATTGGATCTTAGTAACTGGGGTATTTCTTATTATTATTTTTTTCTTGGAAATATAATAATAGTATTCTTATTATACAAATTGTTATATAAAGTTATTTTTGAATTATTTATGTTATTGTTAATAAGAAGGGCTAATTGTTGATTATTCATATTTTGGTTATCACATATTCTATAAGTCAGGGCTATTTGTTAAATGAAACCGTTATCGAGTGTTTAACCTATACCGTATTTTATTTGTTATGGGAATTGTCTCCCTTTGTTGCTAACTTTTGTTGAGGTTATCTCCCTTTGTTCCTTTTAGTTCTATTTTTTAGGGAATTTTATTGTTAACAGATATCTTGGGGTTTAGTAAAATTGAGAATCTTTTGTATTGAGACCTTGATTTATGATTCTATTCCAATAGTCCAGAGTTTTAATTTTGGGCTAATTTATATTTACTGAAATTGTTTATAGATAGGAAATCAAATACTTTGTCCATTCCGATTAGATTCCAGGTTATAATTTTTATACATTTTAGACTTTTGGTATCTTTTTAGCTTTAATGTGTTAAATAATAAAACGTTTGGACAGTTAGTTCATCTTCTCTTTATACTTTCCATTGGTTCCCGCCGGTATCCTTCAAAGAACACTTGCAGAGGGAGAACCATTGAGGAAATGTGGTGGATTGAGTCCGATATAAACAAAAATCACAAGCGCGATATTACCTTCCCACAATATACAACGGTAGGCTTCACCCATTCGCTAAAACCCCCCACCCTTGCTACAAATGTATACCCATCAATATGCAAATCATGTGATCCAATTACATTTGCAGATTCTGTCAACCTTCATACATATTAAGGAATTTATCGAAAAGTGTTTCTGGTCCATGTATATAAACCTTATTCACCACTATCAGACACATTTGAACTCTTCTGATTTCATTGCTGAGATCAGTCCATTATGAAAATACAGGGGTAAATGAGATCAAAGACCTATGTATCACTTGTGTGCTTACTGATTGGAGGATTAATGGATTGTACACAAGACTGGGAAATAAATATACAATTTACACCGCAACAGTTGTAGTATTGATTCATCTACATTTCGGCAACTAATTAAACGCTCGCATAATTTGGCCAGGCATGGAGTCTGGAAAAGAAACTTAATTAACTGGATCAGTAAATTATTTTCTAGTGGCATTATGTCAGAACACCTTTAACTTATTCACCCCTAAAAATTCATAATGGACTGGTCTAGTCTTTGATTTAGAAGAGTCTAAATGTGTCTTCAGGGGTGGATGAGTTAAAGTACCACTCGGCCTGGACTGTGGTCATATGGAAGTGGATGTGTCGTCTGCATACTACATCACAAAAAACAATTATTTTCAGTTACTGTCCAAAGTATGCCAAACACATCTCTACATACCGGTATAAGTAATAGTGACCTTAATATATTACCTTCCATTCTAGAAAACAATCCAAGCATGCATTTTACCTATAAAAGGTGTTCAGTAAGTTTAATTTGAATGTGATCAACTAAAGGGAACTCAGATATATTGCACCAAGATAAAACTTCTATTTTGAGTAACACTGAACTTCACTTTTAGCCATTGAACTTTGAACATTATCCCAAGCACATTGTTTTCATACGCAATATGTATCTATGTAGGTTTTGTGTATATATAGCCAGTTTCAGTTGTATAATATAGTGTACATAGTAATATGTTCACTTTCTAACATCAAGCTAAGGGGAATTTATTTCCCTTTCGCTCAGTCTGTAGAGCAACATTTATCATACCAAAACAAAGTTTTAATCTTAGTGACCATGGCCTTGATCTCTGACCTTTGAACCTTGAAAACAAATGATTTTTAGCAAGCACTTTCTCTAAGAAAGATGAACATGAAATTTGTTTAGCCATCCAATGGGGTTAAATATAAGTTATAGCAGAAAAAGCTAACAAGTATATGTGAGAGGTGATGCCGTTACATCGATATCAATCTCTCCTATGTGGTTCCCTCATTTCACCTCTAAAAACGACCCACAAGAAATGCTTCAGAAAATGTGTTTCAGAGGCATTAATAAATTCTTCCATATATATCTTGTGTTTTGATTTGTATCATTTACTTATAAACAACTTGAAAGTAAATAGTCACGATTTGTATACAATGTCCGCTGTTTCGAAAATCATCCAATTATGACATAATCTACAAGATAAACAATCACCATGACATAATCTTCTGTGATATAAGGTCAACAGTTGACCAGTCCATGAGCTGCTGACAGCTAGAGGTGAATGAGGGACCGCAATGAACCTTGCGGGAGATGATGTCCATATATAGTAATGCCTTTACCTACCTTTGCATTATAGATGGCACAAAAATCATTTGGTAAAATCAGTTTTGTGTAGTTTAATTATTGGCTAGCAACACAATGGATTAAACATATAACCATTTTTGGAATTGAAGCAACTGTGAAACATAAATTAGTCTCAATATCCGTTTGAAAATCTCCCACGTTTCAATAGCAGCATGTAGTACAGGTACATGTATATATATATTGGGTCATTCATTACAAAAACTTTTCAATTTGAAGCCTTTATAAGTGGAAGCTTAACCAAATACACTTTAGTACATTAGACCTTTTAAAAGTGATGAAATCCTGCTAATCTCCGCTAACATCAATGTCTTTATCCATATCAACAATTGTGAGTCCAGGTAGGGGGCTGCGGTCACAGCCAAGTGGTTACAAATTAACATATTCTGATAAATTACCACAAACTTTCCACCCTTGGGTCGTGAGTTTGAATCCCATATCGGGCGGTTCCCAGGTACTGATCATGACTGGTGGTCGATGGTTTTTTCCCTGAGTACTCTGGTTTTCCTCCAACACCTAACCTGGCACATCTTTACATGACCCTGACTGTTAGTAGAACGTTAAACAATCAAACCAAACCAAACTTTAATCAGTGAAGAAATCAACTTCAGGTGTTAGGGGAGACAGCATTTGATCAGGATCAAAATTTTAACCTCAATACCCACATCAGAACCAAAGCAAGATTAACATAATCAAATCACAACTGAATAAAGATTAGCACATTGTTTTTGTCAACTTTAACTTAAAATCAAATATTGCAATCATTTATCACACCGGCTCTAGATAATAACAGTTGGAAGTGCACACATATTAGTGCACCCATATACATGGTTATGAAAAGAGCAACACCAAATTATGCTGCAATCTAATTAAAATCAGATTTTCAATTCCGCTCCGCAACAATACTCTACAATATGCTCCAATACAAGCTCTAACAGTGCCAAGTTCAAGGTCACCTCAATGTGACCTCTGGCCTAGAATCGGAACATCTCAGGACATACTCTTAGCCATTTACAATTCCCAATGAATCAACCACACAGGAGATTCCGTAGGCAACACGCTGATTGACAAACCATAGGGATCATGCTGAGGTGACCCCAAACGGGGCACAATTAGATATTGTATTTAAGCATAATGTAGAATATGTAATTACAAGTCTAATTTTAACTATATTAAATTATGTTGCATACATGCCATATTTTTCTAGGGGTGGTGAGGGAGATTGATAACAATTTTGAGGGATTTTGGTCTCAAAAGAGGGAGGTATGACATTTATGAATAAATTAAATATCTGCTTTATTTATGATGAAATTCTGCATTCATATTGAATTTTACTGAAATAAAGGAATGTGTGGTTTTGCAAAAGTAGTCGCATCCCTATATACACCCAGTTCTGGAGCAGTTTTATTGTTCGAAATATTAGACTGGGCTTTTTAATAATCTTTCACAATAACGGATAATTAACTTAGATAAAGTTCTTACATTTACAAGCACTAAATAAAAAAAAAACGAATGTTACAGTAGTATTCAAAATGTAATTTAATCTGAGAGAGAAAAACAAGTAAAAATTCTTTTTAATTTTATTTATTTAAATTCAGTTACTACTGATAATTTTTTATAATTAATATATTTTTTTCTAAAAATAAATTCACACAGAAATTCTAAAAAAAAAAATACTTTTTCCATTTTTAAAAAACGTGGTTATTAGGAAATCCGGAAATTCTATCAAATCCGGATCATCTATTACAATTACCCAAAATGGCGGCCATTACGATTGCAAAGTTTGTGACATCCATCAAATTACAGATAAGCCTATTTAACATTTAAAAACGTGAGTAAATCATTCACAGTTGTAAGCAGTATTTGTTTTGTTGTAATGCTCACTAGCTTTAGTCATAAAATTTATTGAAAGGCCAGCTGATTGATTTCTTTCTAGGCAGCCGATCGCGATCGGCAGCCTGCTGGACTTCAGTTTACGTAATACACAGACGTGAGTGTAAAGTGACAACCACAAGCCAAGGTGGAAATAGCCCCAAGGCTGCTTAATTTGGGGGCCACTTGGTGTTTTGGTCTGTATGGGGATCAGGGTGTAGGTTACTTCTTCGTGGGCTAAATTAACCTCAGCATGTACACAAATGCTGGCAACGGAAATAAAACGGAAAGGGGTTTATTAGAAATCGGGAATTTAGACTGCTCCTGCCGGAGAACCAATAAAAGGCTTTAAAATACGGGAGGAGGTTTGGGTCTCAACGCCGGGAGGTTAAGGCATATTAAATTATGTTGAAGAATTTAATTAAAAAGCTACTGGCAGATTGTTATTTGTTTCAAACCAAACACAATGATCTACTTACAGCTTGAACCATCGACCTTCAAACTAAAATTTACATAATATCCTTATATATAGGCTTACAATATCATATCAAATTATTTAGTTACAAATATGGACATGGTATTTATTCATTTAAAGGAGCATTCCTTAGTCTGAACCATTTTAGATTTTGTACAATATAAATACTGTATTGGTCCCAATAAGCACTCAGGGTGCTTAAAAAATTGAAACAACTAAGGTTGCCCTTATAAATTACTAGAACCAAACTTGGACTCACCTTTATATATAAAACAATTGCACATAGTAAGCCATAGATCAATTTGTAAAATTAATCAATTAAGAAACCTACAGTTTTCGTAACTTCAATCTGGATTTATTTTGAGGTATACTGTATAGTTACTAATATTCATGGGTGTTTTAATTTCGCAAATTTTTTGGGTTCATCCAAATTCGCAAAAACTAATGTCTTGTGAAATTTATCAAAATCATGGTTTTACATATACTTGTCATGTGAATGATGATTTCAAAAGCTATAAATATAATTTAAGAAAGTACAAGCCCCCGCGAAGAAGTTCAAAGCAGCAAATTGCGAAATTTTACATCTGCAAAATTTAACACCTAAAGATACATTAAGTGAAGTTGAATTCTCGAAGAGAGGGAGAGGTGCTGTATACTATAGGGATAGGTTGCTTATTGGGTCGAATACTGTAATATAATGTAATGTAATGTAATATACTATAATATTGTCTGATCACTTACTTGCATAGTATCCTATATCATTGTTTGGATTAAGTGCACAGATCTCATAGCCTTCCATCATTGACATATCCCATTTTTTTCTGTAGTAAGGGTCGTGTAAAACATCGTACAACACTTCTGCTTTCACATCTGTGAATAATGTCCGAACCTAAAAATATCAAAACATATGTGAATGAATAAGCATTCCAAACATACACTCACACACATATATATATATATATATTTACACTTGCTAGGCTTGGTCACTATACGCTATATACTACCTGATTTTGTTTACCATAACTGCATGGTAACATTGAACTTTGAACTTGCGTATGAAAATGTTCTGTGCAACGTAAAAGGACTACTTTTTTAAAAGAAACACATGGCTTTGTTTACATTTTGACGCAACATTACGTGTATATTGTTGTTTTTCATAGAATTTTGGAAAAATGTAAACGATATATACATGTTTTATATTTATATATGATTCAAACAATTTTTAAATTAACAATTGTATAAAGAAACGGAAAAATATCCCGACCGGGGCGACGTGCTTTCATTTTTGTTAAAAATGATGGTTGTCAAATGTAAACATTACCTCTGTGCCTATGTTCGTCCTACGATCGAGTCTTTGGGATGGACGGGCGTGAGACCCTCTGATAGAGGTCAGTTATAAACATATCCTCTTGTCTTTGTTCTTTGAGAATTTAATCATGTGTATTATAAAACATGCACCGCTAATAATCCACGTGTTGACAGTTACGCGTCACCACAAATACATTGTACATATCCATCGAACACAAGTGAATTTGTTTCATCTATCGATGGCGATATGGATCTAAGCGTAGATTATATAATCACATGGCTCCCAAGGATGTAATATCGTCAAGTCAGACGACATCTCAAACACATTGAGCTACTTGAAAATCGGTGTTTTGCCAACTTCGGCAAACTCAAGTGTGTAAGCGTGCGTCAGCTTCGCCTCGCTGCACAATAACGGTCACCGAGTTCACACATGTGGCCGTGTACAAATTCTTTATGTTATTACGCTATATATTAACTTTTAGCAAAATTGAATATATATTTAAAGTTCTGATCTGATTAAATAAAATTATCTCTGAAATTTACTTTGTTTGTCATGTTTATTTTACACTAAAATATTGAACTTTTTTGTCTTCGCGGATGAATAATTCTACCTTACGTGAAGCGTCATCATTCGCTGTTCAATTGAGTAAGCTCCTCCCACTTTTGACCGACTTTTATTGAATAATTACGTCACTTTCAAATGACGATTTTATTGCATAAAATATAAATAAAAAGTCGTGTGAGTGTAAATATAGGGATTGGATTTCGTTTTTATGTTAACCATGCTTGTATGGAGCAATTCCTCTAAGAATATATTCAATATGGGGCGCTAACGCGCCCCATAGAATATATTCTTAGAGGAATTGCTCCATACAAGCATGGTTAACATAAAAACGAAATCCAATCCCTATATATATACGGTTATTCATGGCTATGATGGCAATAAAATGCATATCAAAGTACTAATACTTTGTTTTTTAATTTCTTGTGTCATAACAGCTTAAGGCACTTGAAAAAATATATTTCTTTTGAGAAGCATTATAACTGCGCACAGTGAGTCGTGATCAACATGTGAAAGTTCTTGTAATAGTTCCCAGAAGCGGGAAGGGCACTTACAGGGCAGAAACACTAATTATGGTTAATACGGTAGATGTAAGGAGTTGTTTTTATAATATTTAAAGGATCATAAAATTGGAATATCCTGAGAAAACCATGAATGAATAATAGAATCTTACATTGGTCTGTCAAGTGGAGAGGGATATCTCAACCCAAGAGGAAGATTTTTAGCTGGTCAACCCCAGGCTTGAAACCATGTTTTATTCTTTTTCTTCCATACATATTTTAAAAAAATATGAAAAACCTGTTACTTTCCAGCATTTTCATTGCGTCATGA
This sequence comes from Argopecten irradians, assembly GCF_041381155.1. Lineage (NCBI taxonomy): Eukaryota > Metazoa > Mollusca > Bivalvia > Pectinida > Pectinidae > Argopecten > Argopecten irradians. Next base: position 44,916,105 of record NC_091140.1, read on the forward strand.
TCAAAGGAATGTTGTTATGCGTCGAAATTGAATACGTCACCAATTAACTCTATACAAATACCACCTTAACTCTATACAAATACCTCCTTAACTCTATACATATACCACCTTAACTCTATACATATACCACCTTAACTCTATACCATATACCACCTTAACTCTATACATATACCACCTTAACTCTATACATATACCACATTAACTCTATACATATACCACTTATTTAACTCTATACATATACCACCTTAACTCTATACATATACCACCTTAACTCTATACATATACCACCTTAACTCTATACATATACCACCTTAACTCTATACATATACCACCTTAACTCTATACATATACCACCTTAACTCTATACATATACCACCTTAACTCTATACATATACCACCTTAATCTATACATACACCCCTCCTTAACTCTATACATATACCACCTTAACTCTATACATATACCACCTTAACTCTATACCTATACACCTTAACTCTATACATATACCACCTCAACTCTATACATATACCTCCTTAAACTCTATACACACATACCACCTTAACTCTATACATATACCACCTTAACTCTATACATACATATACCACCTTAACTCTATACATATACCACTTAACTCTATACATATACCACCTTAACTCTATACATATACCACCTTAACTCTCTTTAACAACCTTATACTCTATACATATACCACCTTAACTCTATACATATACCACCTTAACTCTATACATATACCTCACTCCTAACTAACATAATACCACCTTAACTCTATATACATATACCACCTTAACTCTATACATATAACCTCCTTAACTCTATACATATACCACCTTAACTCTATACATATACCTCCTTAACTCTATACATATACCACCTTAACTCTATACATATACCACCTTAACTCTATACACATATACCTCCTTAACTCTATACATATACCACCTAACTCTATACATATACCTAACTCTTACATTAACCTCTATACATATACCAAAATAACTCTATACATATACCACCTAACTCTATACATATACACCTCTTAACTCTTATACATATACCAAATTAACTCTATACATATACCACCTTAACTCTATACATATACCACATTAAATCTATACATATATACCACCTTAACTCTATACATATACAACTTAACTCTATACATATACCACCTTAACTCTATACATATACACCTTAACTCTATACCAAATTAACTCTATACATATATCCACCTTAAACTCTATACATATACCACCTCAACTCTATACATATACCAACCTTAACTCTATACCCACATATACCACCTTAACTCTATACATATACCACCTTAACTCTATACACCATACCACCTAACTCTATACATATATCACCTTAACTCTATACATATACCACCATAATTAACTCTATACATATACCACCTTAACTCTATACACATATACCACCTTAACTCTATACATATACCACCTTAACTCTATACATATACCCATAACTCCTATACATATACCCCTTAACTCTATACATATACCACCTTTAACTCTATACATATACCAACCATTAACTCTATACATATACCACCTTAACTCTATACATATACCACCTTAACTCTATACATATACCACATTAACTCTATACATATACCACCTTAACTCTATACATATACCACCTTAACTCTATACATATACCACCTTAACTCTATACATATACCACCTTTAACTCTATACATATACACCTTAACTCTATACTATACCATAACCACCTTAACTCTATACATATACCACCTCTAACTCTAACTATACATATACCACTTAACTCTATACATATACCACCTTAACTCTATACATATACCACCTTAACTCTATACATATACCACCTTAACTCTATACACATATACCCCAAAATTAACTCTAAACATATACCACCTTAACTCTATACATATACCACCATTAACTCTATACATATACCACCTTAACTCTATACATATACCACCTTAACTCTATACACATATACCACCTTAACTCTATACATATACCACCTTATACTCAAATTAACATATACATATACCACCTTAACTCTATACATATACCACCTTAACTCTATACATATACCACTTAACTCTATACATATACCACCTTAACTCTATACATATACCACCTTAACTCTATACATATACACCTTAACTCTATACCAATATACCACCTTAACTCTATACATATACCACCTTAACTCTATATACATATATACCACCTTAACTCTTATACATATACCAAATTAACTCTATACATATACCACCTTAACTCTATACAAATACCACCCTAACTCTATACATATACCAACCTTAACTCTATACATATACCACCTTAACTCTATACATATACCAATTAACTCTATACATATACCACCTTAACCTCTATACATATACCACCTAACTCTATATACTCTCTATACATATACCTAACCTTAACTCTATACATATACCACATTAACTCTATACATATACCACTAATTAACTCTATACCACTTACTATATACCACCTTAACTCTATATACCAATATACATATACCACCTTAACTCTATACATATACCACCTTAACTCTATACATATACCACCTTAACTCTATACATATACCACCTTAACTCTATACATATACCAACCACCTTAACTCTATACATATACCACCTTAACTCTATACATATACCACCTTAACTCTATACATATACCACCTTAACTCTATACATATACCACCTTAACTCTATACATATACCACATTAACTCTATACATATACCACCTTAACTCTATACATATACCACCTTAACTCTATACATATACCAAATTAACTCTATACATATACCACCTTAACTCTATACATATACCACCTTAACTCTATACATATACCACCTTAACTCTATACATATACCACCTTAACTCTATACATATACCACCTTAACTCTATACATATACCACCTTAACTCTATACATATACCAACCTTAACTCTATACATATACCACCTTAACTCTATACATATACCACCTTAACTCTATACATATATACCACCTTAACTCTATACATATACCACCTTAACTCTATACAATATACCACCTTAACTCTATACATATACCACCCTTAAACTCTATACATATACCACCTTAACTCTATACATATACCACAATTAACTCTATACAATATACACCTTAACTCTATACATATACCACCTTAACTATACACATATACCACCTTAACTCTATACATATACCACCTTAACTCTATACATATACCACCTTAACTCAATATACATATACCACCTTAACTCTATACAATACCTATAACTATACATATACCACCTTAACTCTATACATATACCACCTTAACTCTATACATATACCACCTTAACTCTATACATATACCACCTTAACTCTATACATATACCAACCTTAACTCTATACATATACCACCTTAACTCTATACATATACCACCTTAACTCTATACATATACACTTAACTCTATACATATACCACCTTAACTCTATACATATACCACCTTAACTCTATACATATACCACCTTAACTCTATACATATACCACCTTATATAACTCTATACATATACCACATTAACTCTATACATATACCAAATATACCCCTCTATACATATACCACATTAACTCTATATATATTACTCTATACATTACCACCTTAACTCTATACATATACCACCTTAACTCTATACATATACCTTACCACCTATACATATACCACCTTAACTCTATACCAAATAATCTATAACTCCACCTTAACTCTATACAAATACCACCTTAACTCTATACAATATACCACCTTAACTCTATACATATACCATACTCTATACACCACCTTAACTCTATACATATACCAATTAACTCTATACATATACCACCTTAACTCTATACATATACCACCTTAACTATACAAATCTATACCACTATAACATATACCACCTTAACTCTATACATATACCACCTTAACTCTATACATATACCCATTAACTCTATACAATAACTCTATACATATACCACCTTAACTCTATACATATACCACCTTAACACTATACATATACACCTAACCTACCCAACTCTATAACATATACCACCTTAACTCTATACATATACCAACCCTTAACTCTATACATATACCACCTTAACTCTATACACATATACCACCTTAACTCTATACATATACCACCTTAACTCTATACATATATACCACCTTAACTCTATACATATACCACCTTTAACTCTATACATATACCACCTTAACTCTATACATATACCACCTATAACTCTATACATCTATATACCACCTTAACTCTATACATATACCACCTTAACTCTATACATATACCACCTTAACTCTATACATATACCACCTTAACTCTATACATATACCACCTTAACTCTATACATATACCACCTTAACTCTATACATATACAATTAACTCTATAACATATACCATTAACTCTAACTTAACTCTATACATATACCACCTTAACTCTATACATATACCACCTTAACTCTATACATATACCACCTTAACTCTATACATATACCACCTTAACTCTCTATACATATATACCACCTTAACTCTATACATATACCACCTTAACTCTATACATATACCACCTTAACTCTATACATATACCACCTAACTCTATACATATACCACCTTAACTCTATACATATACCACCTTAACTCTATACATATACCACCTTAAACTTACATATACCTTAACTCTATACATATACCACCTTAACTCTATACATATACCACCTTAACTCTATACATATACCACCTTAACTCTATACAACATATACCACCTTAACTCTATACATATACCATAACCTATACATATACCACCTCTATACATATATAACTCTATACATATACCACCTTAACTCTATACATATACCACATTAACTCTATACATATACCACCTTAACTCTATACATATACCACCTTAACTCTATACATATACCACCTTAACTCTATACATATACCACCTTAACTCTATACATATACCACCTTAACTCTATACATATACCACCTTAACTCTATACATATACCACCTTAAACTCTACCTTACTATACCACCTTAACTCTATACATATACCACCTTAACTCTATACATATACCACCTTAACTCTATACATATACCACCTTAACTTTACATATACCACTTAACTCTATACATATACCACCTTAACTCTATACATATACCACCTTAACTCTATACATATACCACCTTAACTCTATACATATACCACATTAACTCTATACATATACCACCTTAACTCTATACATATACCACCTTAACTCTATACATATACCACATTAACTCTATACATATACCACCTTAACTCTATACATATACCACCTTAACTCTATACATATACCCCTTAACTACATATACACATATACCACCCTTAACTCTATATACATATACATATACCACCTTAACTCTATACATATACCACCTTAACTCTATACATATACCACCTTAACTCTATACATATACCACCTTAACTCTATACATATACCACCTTAACTCTATACATATACCACCCTAACTCTATACATATACCACCTTAACTCTATACATATACCACCTTAACTCTATACATATACCACCTTAACTCTATACATATACCAAATTAACTCTATACATATACCACCTTAACTCTATACATATACCACCTTAACTCTATACATATACCAAATTAACTCTATACATATACCAAATTAACTCTATACATATACCACCTTAACTCTATACATATACCACATTAACTCTATACATATACCACCTTAACTCTATACATATACCACCTTAACTCTATACATATACCACATTAACTCTATACATATACCACCTTAACTCTATACATATACCACATTAACTCTATACATATACCACCTTAACTCTATACATATACCACATTAACTCTATACATATACCACATTACCAACTTAACTCTATACATATTACCACATTACACCTTCTATACATATACCACCTTAACTCTATACATATACCACCTTAACTCTATACATATACCACCTTAACTCTATACATATACCACCTTAACTCTATACCACCACTCTATACATATACCACCTTAACTCTATACATATACCACCTTAACTCTATACATATACCACCTTAACTCTATACATATACCACCTAACTCTATACATATACCACCTTAACTCTATACACATACCACTTAACTCTATACATATACCACTTAACTCTATACATATACCACTATACACCACCTTAACTCTATACTATACATACTCACCTTAACTCTATACATATACCACCTTAACTCTATACTATACATACATATACCACCTTAACTCTATACACATATACCTTAACTTAACTCTTACATATACCCACCTTAACTCTCTATACAATAACTATACTCTATACATATACCACATTAACTCTATACATATACCACATTAACTCTATACATATACCACCAAATTAACTCTATACACATACCACCTTAACTGTATACATATACCACATTAAATCTATACATATACCACCCTAACTCTATACATATACCACCTTAACTCTATACATATACCACATTAACTCTATACATAAACTCTATACATATACCACATTAACTCTATACATAAACTCTATACATATACCACCTTAACTCTATACATATAGCACCGCATTTGAAGGATTTCCTCATAGACCCACAATGCACCTATAAACTACATCTTTTAAGGGTAAAACAATTAAAGAAACATGAAAATCAAAACATCCATGTGTAGAAAGCAGGCATCATATTCTAGTGTTTTTGCTCATAAGAACATATACATGTAAAATATCATAGAAATTGCATATGAAACTGGAAACTTTGCAAAAGTCAATTGACCTGGCAGAATTTGGCTCACAAAGGAACATTTCCTACGGTATTTCCTATAAAAAAAACTTGACTTTGATCTTACACATCATTCAATAGTTAATTATAAGGAGCTCAGAAATATTACGGTACTGCTAGCCCTAACACACTTAGTCTATAATTAGCTAGTAATGCTATCAGTTATAGTTTATAACCTTATCTGCTGCTACAATTGCATTTTTTTTTGAAACATGACACCGAAAAACAAACTTTGTTATTGCCTGGCCTTAAATTAAAGGTCACATATGTCTCGACCAAGCTGTACAAATTGGTATATTAATCTTTCATAAATACATTGACATTAAAATTAAATACCACACCATTTTACTAGTCATTACTAAAGGGAGTGACTTTGGAATTAAGTTTCAAAGCTATGAGCATCATTATAACAGTTAGTATGTAACATTTGTTTTTCGATTTAGGCAATATCATCTGTTCTTTAAACATGATACATATTTTTCAATATAATTATTAGATGTACATGTATGGCCTTTCTACTTCATAAACGGTATATAAAAAATTACCGTGTTTTATATGATCTATAATATGACAAGTATAGATATCTGATCATTATCAATACGCTGTACAGTGTATATGTTTTGCCACAAACACAGAGAGGAATGCATTATTATACAATCTGTTGTCAAAATGATTATAATTCAGCTATATAAAACCCTACAGCAGTTTTAACGACTTCCTAGTTCTTTTGTGAAATTTCAGACTATTATTTATTTAAAGTTTCCTCAATCATTTACTCTTAATATTGATCTAGAATGTATACACATACATTTAACAGAGTAATGATGACACAATATATTTCTAATATAACATGCATGACGTATAATTACAATGTAATTGTGTCAGTAAACCTACGTACATTACACATATTAGCTAGTCATAAACAATTAACACTTGTATTTTTTCTAAATAGAATAACATATTTCTCTGAGTTAACATTCATTAGTAAGTGATGAAATCCTAATGCAGCTATATGCTTGATTTGAGATGTTTGTATTCCCAGATTAATTGCCCAATAGTATAAAAACATATTCATCCATCAAGATATGAAATGCACAACTGTCTTTGTAAGACAGTCTGATTTTTTTTCTTCTGTGAAATCTCAATGCAGTATATATCTGTGCATCTATACAGCTGTCACATTCTGTTTTTCTACATGTATATGACAAGAGTTATCTATTCTTGAGCGTAGGTATTGTGTGCATGCTGTAATTACAGAACATGAGTCAGAAATTCCTGCTACTATGTGTGACGACTACAGGCAGAGCTTTTTCTCACTCCTTTGGGAATGGGGCCCGTGGCTTTTAATTTGGGAAAGTGTGCGACAAAACCAAGATTTGGGAAAAATTATGATCTACGTCTGATAATGGAAAGAGGGATCTTTTCTCTGCTTTTCAAACTTTTACTTCATATTACTACATATGAAATTTGAAAAAGATTTTACAACTGTACAATTTATACATATAAATACAATTAAAAATCATGAATTTAAGGAGCCTCAAGTCCCGATCAGAAGAAATATATTGTATTTTATGACCTGAGGCTGTTTTAATTGCACAGACCAGGTTCATTGTAATTGGTACCATTCTGTACCAAGTATGTATGACGGTTCCTAATGCCTCTTCAGAGTGCACACAACATCCATAACTGTGATAGCTCTATAGATCAGCTTTGATCCTCTTGACATGGTCAGTATAAGTGATGAAATCCCTGATGACATTCTCAAGGAAAACATCAAGGACACCAAAAGTCTCTTTATACATTAGCCCATGCAGAGAAACATTCACACCACCCTGGCGAGCCAGACAACGAATAACAGGCTTGGTGATACCCTGAACGTTATGTAACACCTAGTTCCTCTGCCTCTAGTTATACCTCCTTTTTCAAGTCCTTTTTTTTCTTTACTCATACCCGTGACTGAAGTTATGTTATGCGTAAAGGTGTGCACGTGTTAACCCTTAAAGTTGAAGTCCAAATCCTTTAACCTCCTTTACAAGTATTCCAGGCATACATGTTTACAGATTTCCAAGAGTAACTGCATGAAAATGGATCTTGTACTAGTGTGAATGCCTGAAAATGGGTCTTATTCAATATCAAAACCAAGTTATTTATTGATTTGGGAAATGGCCAAAATCAAAATAATATAGGCTATCAAGGCTTAATTGGCAATCAAGCAGCACACTAGCTGTATGAATCATTGTAAAAAAAGTTCCAAGGAGGATGATGACAAATATCTCCAACAAATTGCTGAATGTGAAATTGTAAAATTGTATTTATCAGGCAAAATAAATGATAGTCCTGGTTGCGAAACCTGATGTGGCCATGCATTTTTTCGCTCATACATGTACTTATACAGAAGAAGTATGCTTTTGAATTACTGCATAACATGAAATGTTCGTGGCAAGGATTTATAGGCGAGACTCGCTCACAGACATGGAGAAATTGGTTGGACCGACGGACATGTCCAGAAAAATTTGATGCAGAGCACCTATTTTAAAATCCGGACCGAATGTCCCGCAATTATTGAGTACCTCCCGGCAAAATCTTGTTTCGGTCTGGCTTACTCACAGTCCTTGCCAGTCCGAATGTCCTGCCATTTTTTTCAATTTTTGCGATGTCTGCACTCAGGGTTTTGGACGAATATGTCATGAGCACTTTTGTGTTTGCATGTGTGTACTGACCATGACATTGGGCGACAACTGATTTTCCTTTGATATATACAATTGGGTTCATAGGTATCTCGTATGGTGTTTAGTAGTGTGTACAGAGACAAAGAGACTTGCAAATCCTTGGTTTGTGGGTATTCTAATTCTTTCATGGTTTTTAAAGCTTTCAAAATATTTCTTAAATAGAAATATGCATGGTTGGTCTACAAGAAAGCACTTCAATAAGGTATAAAACAAAATTAGTTTTTTTTTTATATTCTTGATTCAACAACAACCACACAAAAAAAAAAGACAAAAAAATTCTACACAACAAACATTTCATGTTAAACAGACTGTACCAGTACTGGTCCAAATTATATTTCTGTGATTTTTTGGAGACTTGAGTCGGTGAACAGCAGAGCTTCACTCCTATATAAACTATGGGAATAATTAAACTTGGAGAACTTTCACATGGAGTAAAGTTCGGTTCACTCATGATCGCCAGGAATGTGCAAGGTTGGTTTCCCAGGTCTTCCCACAGGGACCTGAAAATTAATTCTTTTACAACAGCTCACAGACACTTGAGACAGTATATAAAACCTCAAAGTGTCAATAGACGTTATCAATTCATACGTAAATGGGTCTAGAATTGGTTAAGCCTCCTTATTGTAGGCACTTCGGTAAGTCAAATAGTCTACATATATCCACCATAAGACAAACAGTTATATGTACCTGTCTTCTTTAGTCTCATGTCCCTGTGGTACTATCAGTATCATGCCCATGGTCATACATTACAATTGTTCCGGTTATGAATAACCTTCCTTTTTCCTTGTATAAAACGAATATATTTATATGGTCTATGTGTCCTGAAGTTATATTTCCTATGAAACACAAATACGTTATCAATTTATCGTTATAGAATCAACAATCAAGGTTACCTTGATAATCTTGAAGTCGGATACGTCATTATTCTTGGTCCATACACACGTGTTATTTTTGCTGTACTCTTGTTTCCAGCCATCTTTTTCATCACATAAAGTCTTAAGTCTTTTAAAATCAGCATCTTCTGCTACTCTCACTTCACCGACCTGCATATTGAATCGTACTTTTGTCTGTGGAACGTTGTTAAGGTTATCGATGCAAAGTAAACAACCTTCTCCCAAAACCGCTACACGGTGACTTGTCACTTGTAACCGGAAATGGGTCGAAGCTATTTGTCGTAAAGCGAAATTGGGAGTAATCTCTTTCATATAATGTCTCATTGAAGAACAGTATTAATTATACTTACACAATATATCATAGCAAAAAATAGATGTATGTGTTAAGAAGTATATGGATTTATTACTGTTGTATTTACGACACCAATCAATGGTTAATACAATTTTAATATGTGAAGTCTTAGAAGAAACGAAAAGAAACGGGTGTACTGTAACTTCGATTTAGAAAAAAAAGTTTTTGAGATTTTAAATGCGATTTATCAAGATCTACAGAGCAAGTTGTGATCTGCAAATTACTGCATTTTTCGGGAGCAACCTGAAATATACCATTATTATTTCTAAATTTACGAATTTTAATGGGATTTCGTTTGTGGTGCGAAACGGGTGTGGGGGCTGTAACTGAATGAGTTAAGGATGTATTCTTCTGTGGTTTCAGTCCCGTTAAAGTCTCGTTTCGACATAGATCAAAAACGTTATGAGATTTTCAAATACGATTTATCAATATCTGTAGCATGTGGTCTGTAGCAAATTTTGTCAAAAAATTACATTTCTATTTTTAGTAGATTTTTTTACACAGCGATTTTTAGAAATGGCCCATTTGGCGGCCATTTTGAAATTGTGTCTTTTTTGGCTTTGAAAAGAGCCATCGTTTTCCCATTTTTTACTTAAATTGTTTTTACTTAAATCATCACCGCGTCAGCATTTTCAGCTGTATCGAGTTAATTTTTGCTGTTAATCTTCACTGGGTTCATGTTAATTAAAATATTGAACATTAATGTGTGAAATGATACACTTTTGTCACTTTATTTTTACATTTAATGGTACATTTTGTAATTTGAGCACTTTTATTTTTTAGTCAAAAATATTGAAAAATAACATATATTTAAATGGGGCAAAAAAGTAAGCACACGGACACCCCATTTTTCTGCCTGATTTAGAAAGAACAACCCTTTCCCTATTGATATGCAAACTATTGACAAAAGTTTAATACCAGAACTTTTTCTATAAAGTATTAAATTTGACAAAAATGGCTGAAAATGGTGCATTTTGGAGCTCAAAATTAAGGGGTAGGGGTAGCATATGTTGTTATTTTGAGAAAAAATATGACTCTTATTTATCATAACTGATATATTTTTAATGAAGACTACTGGAAAATAAATTCTACAAACATCCATACATATCAAACACCTCATTAGGAAATTATGGCTTTAAATTCTAGTGTATGTGGTCAAAACGGCGAAATTCCAATAAAATCCACTATTTTGTCATTTTGGTATCTTTGAGTGACAATAACTCAAAAACGAGCACACGGACATATGTTTTTTCTTCCATTTTCTTTCATGGTATGAACTCCTCTTTCCAAAAATTCACATGAGAAAAAAAGTTTAATACAAGAAAATTTTGACTTCTCAGAGGAGTACATCCTTAACTTTCGATCTCGTTGAAGTCATAATAGTCTCGCGTCGATTTAGACAAAAAAGTTTTTGAGATTTCAAATACAATTTATCAAGATCTACATAGCAAGTTGTGATCTGCAAATTTTGTCAAAAATATACTTCTGCTGTTTGAAGATTAAATGCTCCCAAAATAAATGTACACCAAGAATTTGCAGTCACTTTATAAATCCTTGATGTACACGGAACCCTCATCTTGCTGTGTGGTTTAGAAAGAGCAGCCTTGAATTTTTCCCATTGATATGTAGATTTTCAAAAGTATGATATCCATAGTATGGTGGCATATTTCTGCCATCAAGTTAGTTTAGGTCGACTTATGGTAACTCAACTTTGACTAGATAGTTATGTCGGCAAGTCGAGTTATAACATGACTTGTTGTGATAATTACATGTATGTCGACCAGTCGAGTTAGATAAAACATGACCTGTTGAGATATGTATGCCGGTAAGATGAGTTTAAACACGACAAATCCACATATTCACATTGGAAAGTCGAGTTACACTATCGCGACTGACTATCGTGGATCTCGTCGTAATAAGGTAAATCAATTTTCCAGGATGTAAGTCGACTTTCCGTTATCTCAACAAGTTATGATATAACTCGACAGGACGACATAATTATCTCGGCAAAGTTACGTTACATAACTCGACCTAAAATAACTTGATGGCAGAAATATGCCACCATAGAGTAGTATTAAAGTGCTATTTAACATTTATTGGTATTTTCTCAAATATATATCGTGGAAACGAGCACACGGACATCGTGTTTTTTTCTTCCATTTTCTTCTATGATATGAACTCATATTTCTACAATTTATACACATGATTAACAAAGTTTAATGCGTGAATTTTTGACTTCTCAGAGGGACCTGTAACTCTACAAAAGTGCCTCTATAATAGCTTTCTGAAAATGTATACATCAAAGTCCGAGAAGGCAAGATTTAGCACCGTTTGCTAGAGAGCATCTGAGGAGCTTTTTTGGTCTATGTTTACCATCGCCGATGGCGGAACTGACTAAAAATATGTCCCCTAATTTTGTGTATACGAGTCAACACTCGGATTTCTCATTGCACAGAAAATGCAATAGGAATCTGTTGTGCTAAGCAACAATGTTGGCAAAAATTTGTTGAAATAACTTTTACTTTTGTGTATTAAGAAAAACTGTATTTCAAATACAAAAAGCAACGAATAACATTTTTTATAAATAAAGAGAAATTTTAATTAGATGTATATATTTTATTTCAAAAAGGTCATTTAAATAAGTACATTTAAAAATAACTGCAGTCGTTAAAAGGAGCTGGCCTTTCCTCAGTTGTCAGTAGACGGTCGCGCGCACGCAATATGCTTTATTTCAGTATTAGATAACGGTCAAAAATAATAGCTCTGGTATATTTTTTTTTCACATACTAATAAAGATAGTTGTCTCTCAGACATTCGACAAAGCTTTCTTCTTCCCTCATGGTTTAACGACCAAGTATTCCAACTGATTTTTGGCATGTTATAAAATAATTATGAAAAGTTTCTTTTTAAAAAGCATAACTATCATTTATGAAGAATCATAGTTATATTTCATTTAATGACATTATTGTAATCGTTTGTGATTTCTAAAGTATAGAAAATTAACAACTTACCTGCTCTTTCCATCCGTAATGTACTGAATTAAAGTCTATATTTCGATCGCGCGACCGTCTACAAACAATGACAGTGATTTTATTCCCGTAAACCGAAACAAAAAGTTGTGAAGAGAATATATAAACAGTTTCAATAATGAAATAATGCAGTATACACATTACACATCTTCTATAATATACATAGGATATACTGGTTATATTAATGAACTGAGTTAAGTCTGTCTTGTATAATAATTAAAAAATTTGTAAGTGAAATAATAATAAGTTCGTTGTTGACTACATAATTGGAAAAAAAAGTTTAAAATTTAAAATTATTTGGTCTTTCATAATAGTATCTAGATATAATTTTTTTCTATTGCATACTAATAGATCATCAGTACAGTTAATTAAATAATGGAAATATCTCAAATTTCGTTTAAGTTACACATACTACAAAATCGTTGTTCTCTTGGTATATTATTTCATCTGCCACGTTCAATCGGTAGTTTTACATTACATGACATTGTTCTAAATTTGCATTAGGCCTTAATATACGTGGAGGAAGAACAATCAAATAGTTTTCAAAAATCAAATCGTGCTTATAAATTCTCTAATTGGAAGATTCTACCTTTCGGAGAGTTGAAAAAACATCATTTTTCCAACTTTATATAAAATCACTTTTGAGGGGATGGAAAATTACTTTTTTTCAACCAATGTGAACTAGTGAATTCCCTACTCTAGAAAATAAGAATAAGATTTCATTCTTCAAAAATACTTTTAATACATTTTAGCCACTGTGTATTATAATCATTAGTAATTATAAGTTTGCTATGTGATGATTCTAGCATCTTTGCCCAATAGCCAATCATGCGAACTTTAATACTGATAGTTAATGGGAATCTACCATGTTCCCCGTATACTATCATGAATTTGGGTGTTGCTGTTTCCAAATAAAGAATATGTTTACAAAATTTAAGTTGCCAGGTAGGTGTTCTAAGTCTACTATTTAGGTTTTTATATAAATGTGGAAAGTACAAAGGACCTCTTTCACGAACAATGGAAATTTGCCCACGAACAAATTTTACTGAAATTAAATGTTACATGTAGCAACATAAATGCAAACCCTTGAAATACGTTTAAAAAATTCAAAAGGTCCCAGGGGCCTGTGCTATGGCCAAATTAATGTTGCCCAGTAGAGGTGTATGACAGGGTTCCATTTTTGATCCAAAATGGTATCAAAATAATGTTTTATGTCATATAAATAATTACATATGATCACAAATATGTAGGCAAAATGTGACAAATAAAATTTTGGCTACATTTTAAAGACAGAAAATATCGAAATTCTGGGTGTTATTTTCGGCCATGTCAATTATTAACAATGGTGGTTCACCCACTTCCATTTTGAGTATACCAAAAATATTTTCTAAAAAGTTGGCTCATTACCTGAAGTAAATATTGTGAAAACACACGTAGTAATTGGCGGTCCAAGTCTGGAGACTATCAAGGAACCGTCCTTTAGCCACTATTATTTTATTGGTCTATAGTTATCCTAATAATGTAATCTTCAGCCCACTCCTCACCTACATGTATTCGGTGACGACAAAATGAGTTGTTGCATAAAAAAGGAGGTCAAATGGAAGCATTCCGGACTACTTCAACATTATATGATGATGACGGATAGGACCAATTTTCTCATTATTTTAAAGTCATAGTCTATACCATTTTTTTCAAATGAATATTTTGTCAACATCATTGCTGTAGGGGGGGGGGGGGTTGTCAAAAGGTATGCATCTGTTTGCAAAGTACATAATCTTCTTAATACAATTTTCAAAAATGCCCTAGGTAGATTTTAGGGACGTCTAAATTCAAATTTTCAAAATTGCACATTTTGATGAATTTCAGCGGGTTGTCAAAAAAAAAATCCAGTTCAAACGATCGTTCTGACCCATGAAACATAAGTATAATGTACATGTCCCTTTGATTCAATACTAGCTTAGTTCTGCACAGTGAGGAATTAAACACCTACGTATCTTTAATGCATTTGATTTTTTTCGTGTACCGGAAGTTAAGAGAACCTGCCACTTCTTTATCAAATCGAGGCGTTGTAAACTTCCGGTGACAGGACTATCCAATGGAATTAGATAGCTCTAAATTTTACTCCTTAATTAAGTGCAAAATGTCTTGATGCCGAACTCAATTTGACATACGGATCATAGAGGTATGTTTCTAGTTAAATGGCCTGTAAAGATCAATGAACATCAAAACGCCAGTGTGGCAAGTGTCACAATAACTGTCTGACTGTTGCGACTGGTTTTTGCATCTCTCAGCTGTCTCTGAATGGAGACCGAATCATCCCTACTGCGGAAGCGTGCGGATCTACTTTAAATGACAAGGCCTAACACATTTTCCAAAAAAAAAACATGTGAAGTTGTGTTTATTTTCTCAGAAATTCTAGCGTTTTACACATTCCAATTGCAAATGCCCGTTGCAATATAAAGTGGTCGCAGAGGGAGGGGGTTGCACAGGTTGGGCTGTTGTAGGCATGTACGTACCCAAAGACCCAAAGTAGGATGTTTCGTACCAAGGTTAGGTCCGGTAGCACCGCTAAATAAAGCCAAGTCTGAATACACGTATGGTGGACAAATGTGAACAAATAGGTGAGGTCTGGTCACATTTTCCTCTACTCCAACAAAAAATTGTGTGGCATATTTTAAATGAAAAACTTTGAATTATATATCTTTTTCGTTAGAGGAATGGATGCAATTTAAAAAATCACCAGAAATTATCTTTGATGACAAAAATATATCAATTTGCAGATTTGCAAGATTCTTCATTTAATTTCCAATGTGCACACTGGTTTTGTGACCAGATATGTCACTTTTGCTTACATTTGTCCTCTATACTCGATATTGCCAATCAGAAGTTTCTCAATATTGAGCATCTAATATTATTGGATAAGTGGTTGTGGTCAACAAATTCATTATTTTAGGATTTCTTTCGATAGATGGAAAAAAAAATTAGTCTCTAAATGCACAGGGGTCATGCTTCTGGTTTGAAAAATATATTATAGCCTACCCCTACTATGGGGAGTAGGGGCATAAGTGTATTTTTTTCCAAAACTAGAAGCTGGCACCTGTGTTAAATGGCATATATTTATTGTTAGAATATGTTAATAATTACTAATAATTGTATGTAGCGGGATCAAATTTTGTTAAATTCAATATCTACCTTTATGGTATATGCGTTATGTATATCTGCGCATGTATCATCATGTGTAGCCAATATTTAATTGGTTATGTATATTTGCTTTTTAGTTCATCTGACCCAAAGGGTCAGGATGACCTACAGTCGTCATGTTTCGTCCGTCGTCATCCGCCGTGCGCCTTCCACCTTGCGCCATCCGCTGTGCGTTAACATTTCACATTTTGGACAAGTTCTACCGGTGCGATTTGGCTGAAACTTGCATGAAATGATCCTGACATGGTCCCGACAAAGTGTTGTTATTTTTCAGGTCGATCTGAAATCCAAGATGGCCGCCATCTTGAAAACACATTTCGAACTTCTTCTCAAGTTATACTGGTGCAATTCGGCTGAAACTTGCATGAAATGATCCTGACATGGTCCCGACAAAGTGTTGTTATTTTTCGGGTCGATCCGAAATCCACGATGGCCGCCACAGCCGCCATCTTGAAAACACATTTTGAACTTCTTCTCAAGTTCTACTGGTGCAATTTGGCTGAAACTTGCATGAAATGATCCTGACATGGTCCCGACAAAGTGTTGTTATTTTTCGGGTCGATACGAAATCCAAGATGGCCACCACAGCCACCATCTTGAAAACACATTTTGAACTTCTTCTCAAGTTCTACCGGTGCGATTTGGCTGAAACTTGCATAAAATTATCTTGACATGGTCCCGACAAAGTGTTACATCTCTGGTTGATCCCAAATCTAAGATGGCTACCATGACACTATATCTAATTAATTTCCTGTATGTTAAGGCCCTTTGGCCTCTTGTTTGAATTAAAATTTGTAGAAAGAAATTGAAAATGATCCTGACATGGTCCTGACAAAGTGACACCATATATAATTAATTTTACTATTGCCAAGGTAGTCAGATGACCGTTAAGGCCCTTTGGGCCTCTTGTTTTATTTTTAATTTATTTGTGAAATAATATGGGAGAATACTTTAGGAAAATCTACACAGCTAGCGCGCAACTGTAAGAAGTTTACTGGTTGTCACTCTCATTATATCCAGCCCTAGACTAATTATATACACATAAGTAATATTAAAAGTTTTATAACTGAAGGTGTTTCAGGAGAAAAAGAAACCTGATGATCAATCACAGGTCTATAGAGACTTTTTGAACAAGTCAACACCCAATTTGAAAGCTTAGTGTAAAGTAATTTGATCAAACAATTTCTTTTGATGAACATCAAAGAACCAGACTACAATGCCTCATTTTATGTACAAGCTGTGGTACGCTCAGTGCCTTCATTTTTGATATGAGATCAGTTTAGGTGTGGGTATAATGACAGGGGTGGTGTATACGTAGTGGTAAAGCACCTTACCTGTCATCTAGTTGACCGGGGTTTGATTACTGACACAGAGGTGAAAGGTCAGGGGTCACCTACCCGATCTCTTGGGTTTCATTGGGCACTCTGGTTTCCTCCCATTCTAAGACTCCTCACAACTTTTATCCAAGGCATAGAAAGTAATTTAACTTATATTGCAATCAATGTAAAATAAACAAAGTTTAAGTTTAATATGCCAGGGCCGACTGTCATTATATCCACCCCTGGAATGTTCCATAATAAAACTGAAGTTTCTGTGTACCATAACCGATGAGACAGATAGTTTGGTCCTTTGATGTACATCAAATGAATTGAATAACGGTACACTGTTGACTGTGTGGCTTAAGCTTTAAATTTGGGTGTCACTATTTCTGTAATTTTCAAAGGAAGTCTCTGATCTGCAGGCCTGTGATTGTTTTTCTCATGAATTGCCTTTAATTTTGCTATGAACATTCCTGGGTTGGATATAACATCAGTAACACCTAGAGAACTGGGTAGCTAGGATGAGTAATTTTTATGCTTTAAATGGATATTCAATCATTAGGCATCATCGATGTTTGTATCAAAAGTTTTTTAAAACCATCAGCTGGTAATGGGGTATACAAAGTATGAACAGGGTTTATTCTTTTTTTTTCTCTCCATTAATTAACTTTTTATTATATTTTTGATATGTGCAATCTTTCATTTATTTTAACACTAAACAGATAAACAAAGATGACAGCCATTAAACACACACTCCATCGGGATGTGTTTTTGCCTCATGATGAACGTCTCATCGGCTTTGTCCATGTTACCAAAGTTGGACGAAAGAAGAAAACAAGTTTTCTGTGTGCTGCATGTAAGTAATCAACCATTAATTCAAAATGGCTGTCAAAGCCGACCATTTTGAAAACACATTTTGAACTTCTCAAGTTCAACTGGTGTAATTTATATTAGCTGAAAGAAACTTTCCTGGAATGATTCTGACTAAGTGTTGTTATATGATGTTTCGGGTTGATCCAAAAACCAAGATGTCGCATGCAACAGCCACCATCTTGAAAACACCTTTTGAACTTGTTCTTAAGTTCTGCCTGTGTAATTTAGCTGCAACTTGCTTGAAATGATTCAGATATAAATAGTCCCAACCAAGGTTATTATTTTTGTGCCATATATATTTAATTTCCTGTACGACTGTTGCCAAGGTTGGCAGATGACCTCTAAGACCGTTGGGTCATTTTTTATAAATTGATGATGATTTTTTTTTTACAACAGTGAATAATGACCATGAAAGTCCTGTCCAGGCTAGAGTGTGTCAGGTGAAGAAAGCTGACAAAGGCGAATCCTACAAGAAAAAAATGACCTGGTTGCTACGGGAACTCAAGGTCGTTGATGGCAAAAGTTCAAATAAGGTCAGTAACATATATAGGAAGTATGAGTTAAAACAAAAATAGTTTAGTGTATAGAATGTACTTAGTTCAAATAGGACACTAGTGTTTATAATATAGGAATTACATTTTCAAGGTTATTTGGAAGTTGAAATGAGCCATAGCATAATAGGAAGTAAAAATCTGAAACAGACTGTAAGTGTTTCATTAAGTACTTGAGTTACTTTCTATATATATATATATAATATGCAATAAAACTTGTTTTGTCAGATTATTGTGGTTTAATTGGAGAGAGTTGACTTAGGGCAACTCGGTAGTGCTAGTGCAGCCATGCAGACTGTTGTCGTAAGTGGCTTCCTTATATTTCACAGGAAACCGCTGAATTTGACCTCCATTTTGAGAAAATCTACAAATGGGTGGCTAGTAGTGTGGCTGACAAGGAAGCCTTTATTTCTTGTCTGTGGAAGGTGAGTACACGTAATGGTCATTTTGATATCTACACTGGTTTTAAATAGAATGTTTGTCCATGATCATAAACTGTTAACATTAATTCTTTAAAGATGCTCCACCGCCGACAGAGCATAAATGATGTTAATCATTTGAACAATAATTGGTGTTTAATCGTGTATATATATGCCTAATTAACACAAAAAATAATATAAAATAATTTATTTCGCCTTTGGTACATGCGCAATCAGTACTTCATTCCATATAGGATATAGTGTCACAGAATTTTTTCGGGATGCAATTAATTATTTTTCATATTTTTAACTTGAAGTAAAATTATAAGCTCAAACTTTTCAATGGTGGTAATGATGTAAAGTAAGTAACTTTTTTAACTAGAGAAAAATACTAAATCGTCTGCTCCTGTTTTTTATAGTGAAAAAATACCATTTGTCAGTGGTGGAGCATCTTTAATACATGTGTTTACAAACATTTTGAAACAATTTTGTCAACAAAATCAAAACCACAATTGTTTTCATGGTTCGAGCTTTATGAAAGCACTTGACTATAAAATACATTTCCATACCAAGAATTCACTTGGCTGGATTTGAGCTATCACTCAAACATTCACAGTGTAAAATCATTTAATGACAGACAATGAATATATTTCTATCACAGAGGCTTAAAGTCAGGGCGGCCTTTGTTATAAATTGTTCACAAAAATACGTTTTCCTAATGTTACAACTTTTCATAAGTTTCTTCAAATTTTCATTAATTGACTGTTAATAGTTCTTCCTATGAGTTTAAGTCTGCAGAGTTTGATAATATTATTTCATGTATTCTTAATGAATATTACATTTAAGAATGCATCTTTTGTACTAGACCTCATACATTTATGATCAAGCTTGCTCTCATAAACATATTGCATAATTAAGTCATGCTTACCTGGATCGATAAATGAAGCTAACTCCTTTCTGCAAAATATGTCATTGTAAAGGATCCTATTTTTGGCTTGGTATATCTTTACATGTAACCCAAAATAGTACAATAACCACAGTTATAACGAAAGCTCTGGCAACAAATTCATGGTTAGTAAATTGTATTTTTCATTTCCTGTCAAGGTTCTTATAGTTTATTTCTAATATTTAAACTATGCCTATAACAATAATTTCTTTGGTCCCGATGTGCAGAGAATTGGTGTCAAACCATGTTTTATTGTGCAAGATTTATTTACCCATCATATTTCTATCTTTTTTCAGCTGAGCCAAAGATGTCTAATACAAAAGCCTGACTTTATCAATGTCCCTAAGCAGTTATTGGAAGGTAGGAATTTTATTTACACTTTTGCCATGTTAACATCAGATAATTTAAGCACAGGTTATCCATCTTCTTGTTCTTAGTCATTACGTACTGTTAACGTTGTTGAAATCTTATTGCTAAGCTATGTGTTACAGAGGTGAGTAAGCCCCAGGGTGGGGGCCACACGCCCCAGACCGGGGACGATATGGCAGCACTAGAAGAAGACTACCAGGCTCTGACAGGGAAGGAGGAATCAGACCTCGCTCTTCTGATGTCTGAGTCTCAGGCAGCTATCAGTAATGCTGAATCCTTTGCTGAACAGCTTTCCAAGCAATTGTCAGTCCTAGATGGGGTATGTAGAGAACAGCTTTCCAAGCAATTGTCAGTCCTAAATGGGGTATGTAGAGAACAACTTTCCAAGCAGTTGTCAGTCCTAGATGGGGTATGTAGAGAACAGCTTTCCAAGCAGTTGTTAGTGCTAGATGGGGTATGTAGAGAACAGCTTTCCAAGCAGTTTTCAGTCCTAGATGGGGTATGTAGAGAACAACTTTCAAGCAGTTGTCAGTCCTAGATGGGGTATGTAGAGAACAGCTTTCCAAGCAGTTTTCAGTCCTAGATGGGGTATGTAGAGAACAACTTTCCAAGCATTTGTCAGTCCTAGATGGGGTATGTAGAGAACAACTTTCCAAGCAGTTGTCAGTCCTAGATGGGGTATGTAGAGAACAACTTTCCAAGCAGTTGTCAGTCCTAGATGGGGTATGTAGAGAACAACTTTCCAAGCAGTTGTCAGTCCTAGATGGGGTATGTAGAGAACAACTTTCCAAGCAGTTGTCAGTCCTAGATGGGGTATGTGTAGAGAACAACTTTCCAAGCAGTTGTTAGTGCTAGATGGGGTATGTAGAGAACAGCTTTCCAAGCAGTTTTCAGTCCTAGATGGGGTATGTAGGGAACAGCTTTCCAAGCAGTTGTCAGTGCTAGATGGGGTATGTAGAGAACAGCTTTCCAAGCAGTTTTCAGTCCTAGATGGGATATGTAGAGAACAGCTTTCCAAGCAGTTGTCAGTCCTAGATGGGGTATGTAGAGAACAACTTTCCAAGCAGTTGTCAGTCCTAGATGGGGTATGTAGAGAACAACTTTCCAAGCAGTTGTCAGTCCTAGATGGGGTATGTAGAGAACAACTTTCCAAGCAGTTGTCAGTCCTATAGCTAGATGGGGTATGTAGAGAACAACTTTCCAAGTAGTTGTCAGTTCTAGATGGGGTATGTAGAGAGACTGTACTGGTTAGAAAATGAGTAAAGTGGTTTATAAAAAAGTGTTTGGACGTATCTCAAATAACCTAAGACATATACTGTAACCGTTACAGTAAAATCTCATTTCAACGGTCTTTATTTAAAAAAAACCAGATTGTGGCATTTACTATGTATATAGTATTAGATGCAAATATACAACTGTACCATTCTGTTTAAGACCAATGTAGACTTTGATAATTAATCTGTATCTCAAATTTTGTGGATTTCTTTTTCAATACCTGGTACTTCTTCCAAAGTAGTAAGTTTGCAGTAAGTGTAATGGTCATCAAATCTTTCATAGTTTACTGACTCTAAAATTATTTTTCAGATCAAAATATTTGTTCAAGGAACTAAATAAATAAAACCTGGTCTGATTGTTGAATTTGAATAACTTTGTGCTATGTTTTCTTTTTCAGGCTAATATTCATTCTATCATGGGATCTGAGGACCAAGTCCTGAATCTAATGCGTTTGTTAGATGATGGAATCAATCAGGCAGAGAAAATTGAGGAACGCCTTGATTCTTATGATAAAATACTACAGGTAAGTAGGTCTAAACTACAGTAAAACCCTTTTAGCTCGAACAACAGGGGGTCAGTAGTTTATGTGGAATATGGAGTATCCGAGTGTTGCAAAGGATTGTTATCTATTCAATCTTAGCATATAACAGAGTTGCCTCCCTTACAGTTAGGTATCCATTGTGACATCATCATATTTATGAGCAAAATTCATGTCGTTTTCTCAGAAATGTATGACATGACGCTCACAAACATATGACGTTACAATCAATACTTACTCGCAAGGACAGATTACTTTGTAATATGCAAATACAGAATAGTCAAAACAAAGACTATGCTACTGGTCACAAGATTTTGATAAAATGTGTATGTCATCTTGTATAATGAAGGCAAGGATAATATTATATATGCACAGGCAAAATGTGACATTTTTATGTGCGTAAACAAAATTAAAAATCTGAATTTCTTCACATGAAATAAACATGAATTCTACCGTTTTGTGAATTAATGATTAAAGCATTCTATTGTATTAAAATAGAGCAAGAGATTCACCACTCCTTTGGTGTATAGCTGTTTCTGGACTGATGTCAGATGATATTCATTAGAGATCATCACAATCTCCAGGTGTCAGCCACAGATCAGTGGAACCATATTTATCATTTTCTCGCTAGAATTAAAATGCAACAACTATGGATGTTGAGGGTCCTTATTTCGTTTGTAGTTTTAGTTTTCTAACTTGTAACCATAGTAACGTACATGTAATTTTTTCTGAAAAGAATGTTAAAGACCAGATGGAGATGATGAGAGATAAAGACACCCTGATCAACACAAGAAATAAAAACCACCAACATCTGCTGGAGGAATTGGACAGTCTAGTGGTTAGTAGTACATACTATAAAGTTAACCTACTTTCTTTCATGGCTAATAAATTTTGTTACTAAGTTACGCGGATTTAAAATTAAATTGAAATACCCTTGAAGTAAGTGTGCAAGAATTATGGAAGATATGAATTCGCGGAGATAAACTGTTGTGGCTGCACTTTTAATGTAAAAAAAAAGTTAATTAACAATATCATACACTGTAATCAAACACAGTTTTTCACATTTCGTTTAAATTTCATGTATTTAGTGGATGATTAGAAATCACAGAAATCAATGGCAGTGATATGTCCCCTGTATGGACAAGCATGGAAGAACAATACGAGACAAAAATACAGAATCAAATTGTGATGTAAAAGTGGTTTCGAAAAGAAATGCTTGGAAGAAAAAAAGTGATGTTTAAAATATTCAATATTCCAGAGAATTAATTTTTGATTATAGAGTCAACTTGACCTGGACACACGACACTTGAAGGCGCTGAGTGACGGTGACTTGTCCACTCCTGGGGGGATCTACGAATGTACAGCCGCAGCCAATGCTCTCCAGAACTGTATGGCTGTACAGATACATCCAGGTAGACTTATGGCTAATACCTGTAACTAAGTATAATTATCGTAACAAAATTCCCTGTTACAACGGTTTTTAGGATGCCCTTGACGAACAGTAAGAGTGTCAATTTTTTGTATGCTTTATGCAACTGGTTATAAAATTAATACCTTTGTTTCTAGCCTTACAGAAGATGTCAGCTGTTGAAGAACAACAGAAGCGCTACAGTAAATTCTCAGCAAGTTTTGCCAAACGTTTAGCACATCACCTGAATAACTTGTTTATTCATCAGGTAAGGCTATCCAGTGAACCTGCCTTCGTGATCACCTCTGTGTAGGGATCATCTGCATAATAAGACCACTTTGTTTTTGACTCCAACTGGCCAATGTTAGCTCATATAGACCAGTTTTGTTTGAACCTCATGTAATCTTATAGAGAGGTTTAACTGTCTTGTTTTACAACACAGTTTGTTTTCTGCTCAAAGACCATAATTCTTTGGATAATTCTATGTAATATTGCTTTGTTTGTAGGATAATGAGATACACAATCGTAATATTGCCTGGTTTTGTAGGGTAATGAGATACACAATCGTAATATTGCCTGGTTTTGTAGGATAATGAGATACACAATCGTAATATTGCCTGGTTTTGTAGGATAATGAGATACACAATCGTAATATTGCCTGGTTTTGTAGGATAATGAGATACACAATCGTAATATTGCCTGGTTTTGTAGGGTAATGAGATACACAATCGTAATATTGCCTGGTTTTGTAGGATAATGAGATACACAATCGTAATATTGCCTGGTTTTGTAGGATAATGAGATACACAATCGTAATATTGCCTGGTTTTGTAGGGTAATGAGATACACAATCGTAATATTGCCAGGTTTAATTTGTAGGGTAATGAGATACACAAACGTAATATTGCCTGGTTTTGTAGGTATTAATTTGTAGGGTAATGAGATTCACAGTCCTAATATTGCCAGGTTTAATTTGTAGGGTAATGAGATTCACAGTCCTAATATTGCCAGGTTTAATTTGTAGGGTAATGAGATACACAATCGTAATATTGCCTGGTTTTGTAGGGTAATGAGATACACAAACGTAATATTGCCTGGTTTTGTAGGGTAATGAGATTCACAGTCCTAATATTGCCAG
Organism: Argopecten irradians; assembly: GCF_041381155.1. NCBI lineage: Eukaryota > Metazoa > Mollusca > Bivalvia > Pectinida > Pectinidae > Argopecten > Argopecten irradians. The sequence continues at coordinate 44,942,102 of NC_091140.1, forward strand.
GTTTAATTTGTAGGGTAATGAGATACACAATCGTAATATTGCCTGGTTTTGTAGGGTAATGAGATACACAAACGTAATATTGCCTGGTTTTGTAGGGTAATGAGATTCACAGTCCTAATATTGCCAGGTTTAATTTGTAAGGTAATGAGATTCACAGTCCTAATATTGCCAGGTTTAATTCGTAGGGTAATGAGATACACAAACGTAATTATGCCTGGTTTTGTAGGGTAATGAGATACACAATCGTAATATTGCCTTGTTTTGTAGGGTAATGAGATTCACAATCGTAATATTGCCTTGTTTTGTAGGGTAATGAGATTCACAGTCCTAATATTGCCAGGTTTAATTTGTAGGGTAATGAGATACACAAACGTAATTATGCCTGGTTTTTGTAGGGTAATGAGATACACAAACGTAATATTGCCTGGTTTTGTTGGGTAATGAGATTCACAGTCCTAATATTGCCAGGTTTAATTTGTAGGGTAATGAGATACACAAACGTAATTATGCCTGGTTTTGTAGGGTAATGAGATACACAATCGTAATATTGCCTGGTTTTGTTGTAGGGTAATGAGATACACAAACGTAATATTGCCTGGTTTTGTAGGGTAATGAGATTCACAGTCCTAATATTGCCAGGTTTAATTTGTAGGGTAATGAGATTCACAGTCCTAATATTGCCAGGTTTAATTTGTAGGGTAATGAGATACACAGTCCTAATATTGCCAGGTTTAATTTGTAGGGTAATGAGATACACAATCGTAATATTGCCTGGTTTTGTAGGGTAATGAGATACACAAACGTAATATTGCCTGGTTTTGTAGGGTAATGAGATTCACAGTCCTAATATTGCCAGGTTTAATTTGTAGGGTAATGAGATTCACAGTCCTAATATTGCCAGGTTTAATTTGTAGGGTAATGAGATACACAAACGTAATTATGCCTGGTTTTGTAGGGTAATGAGATACACAATCGTAATATTGCCTTGTTTTGTAGGGTAATGAGATACACAAACGTAATATTGCCTGGTTTTGTAGGGTAATGAGATTCACAGTCCTAATATTGCCAGGTTTAATTTGTAGGGTAATGAGATACACAAACGTAATATTGCCTGGTTTTGTTGGGTAATGAGATTCACAGTCCTAATATTGCCTGGTTTAATTTGTAGGGTAATGAGATACACAGTCGTAATATTGCCAGGTTTAATTTGTAGGGTAATGAGATTCACAGTCCTAATATTGCCAGGTTTAATTTGTAGGGTAATGAGATTCACAGTCCTAATATTGCCAGGTTTAATTTGTAGGGTAATGAGATACACAAACGTAATTATGCCTGGTTTTGTAGGGTAATGAGATACACAATCGTAATATTGCCTTGTTTTGTAGGGTAATGAGATTCACAATCGTAATATTGCCTTGTTTTGTAGGGTAATGAGATTCACAGTCCTAATATTGCCAGGTTTAATTTGTAGGGTAATGAGATACACAGTCCTAATATTGCCAGGTTTAATTTGTAGGGTAATGAGATACACAGTCCTAATATTGCCAGGTTTAATTTGTAGGGTAATGAGATACACAGTCCTAATATTGCCAGGTTTAATTTGTAGGGTAATGAGATACACAGTCCTAATATTGCCAGGTTTAATTTGTAGGGTAATGAGATACACAGTCCTAATATTGCCAGGTTTAATTTGTAGGGTAATGAGATACACAGTCCTAATATTGCCAGGTTTAATTTGTAGGGTAATGAGATACACAGTCCTAATATTGCCAGGTTTAATTTGTAGGGTAATGAGATTCACAGTCCTAATATTGAGATCACATCCTAATATGCCTGGTTTAATTTGTAGGGTAATGAGATTGTCCTAATATTGCCTGGTTTAATTTGTAGGGTAATGAGATACACAGTCCCTAATATTGCCTGGTTTAATTTAGGGTAATGGATCACATAATAATTGTGGGTAATGAGATACACAGTCCTAATATTGCCAGGTTTAATTTGTAGGGTAATGAGATACACAGTCCTAATATTGCCAGGTTTAATTTGTAGGGTAATGAGATACACAGTCCTAATATTGCCTGGTTTTGTAGGGTAATGAGATACACAGTCCTAATATTGCCAGGTTTAATTTGTAGGGTAATGAGATACACAGTCCTAATATTGCCAGGTTTAATTTGTAGGGTAATGAGATACACAGTCCTAATATTGCCAGGTTTAATTTGTAGTGTTATAGGGTAATGAGATTCACAGTCCTAATATTGCCTTGTTTTGTAGGGTAATGAGATACACAGTCCTAATATTGCCAGGTTTAATTTGTAGGGTAATGAGATACACAGTCCTAATATTGCCAGGTTTAATTTGTAGGGTAATGAGATACACAGTCCTAATATTGCCAGGTTTAATTTGTAGGGTAATGAGATACACAGTCCTAATATTGCCAGGTTTATCTTGTAGGGTAATGAGATGGGTGAGACCCTCAGTAGACTGAATGTTGACTTCAAGTTACCACAACATCATTCCAGTCACCGGGATGTTACACCGTATGCGGACCTCATGTTATGGCTGAAAAATGCCGATCCTAAGAGTTTTAAGGAACTATCACAGGTTAGAGTTATACTGACAATTTTCAAATATTTATAATCATAAAATGTTTGTTTTAGATGTTGAAAGCACCGGATATTCCAAGACTTCATGCAGTAGTAGTAGTCATGTCAAGCTTTCATAATATTTCTCAGATTTTCAGAATGTTTTGAATCATTTATTTTCCAGAATTTGAATTTTCTGAATATTTGAATAAAGATGTTTTAATGTTTAAGGTGTACACCACAAGTCTTAGTCGACTATATACAAAGGAAACACAGGACTTTATAGAGTGTGCTAAACAGAGACTGGGCACAGGAGCAAAGACAGACAAAAACAAGCTTGGTAATTATCTTCATACCTTTGTAGAAGGAATTCTTTTCTTACTCTACAGCTTAAGTTCAATGATAAATAATGCCACAGAAATTTTGTACTGTACCTGTAAGATAACACACCAGTGGTCATCATCAAAAAATCATCATCATTACATGTGATGTGATTTGTCAATCTCTACCAGGGTTCATTGTGGCTCCCACATTCACCTCTGTTAACAGCTCACAAACTGGCTGTCTGTTGACCTTGTGTCACAGAATATTACATCATGACGATTGTTTAATACATTGCGCCCCCTTTATATATATGACGTCACAGTGATTATTTTTGAAATGGCGGATGTTGTATGGAAATTGTGACTATTTACTTACAAATTCATCTAGTGTATTCACAAAATAATCCATTATTGTTTGGTTTGATATTGAATGATCAATTTCTATTATGTCAGAACTGTTAAAATGAAAGTGATACGAAAGGAAACTTACAATATGTATTAAAGAATTAAGTATGTGTCCGTTATACTTTTTTCAAGAATCTTGAAATTTCGCTTGGCTGTTTACTGAGGCGAAATTGTAGGGACCGCAATGCACCCTGGGAAAGATTGGTAATTTATCTATAATGCTATTGATTTGGACACATAACAATATTCCTGTGATGGTGGTGAATTTTTTCTAGTAAATTATTGAAATTACAACAGTTTTCTGGTAATCAAATGTGAGGATGTCATGTCCTCATGATATATCTCAACTGTCATTCAAGATATTAGCCTTGGTACATCCTCCATACTCCAGGGGTCACTATCACTGTCATGATATCCACCCTTGGACTATGTCATAGTAAAACTGGAGGAGGTATTTCAGAAGAAAACTCTGGCCGATCCAGACCTTTAAAGTCTTTCTTTCAAGATTATGTCGAAAGTGATGCCCAACTTAAAAGCTATACAACCAACCACAATGTACCGTTATTTGATTCTTTTGATGTTAGGAGTTGGATTGGGTGGACAGAGTGCATCCAAGTTGTCTGGATCCTCTACAAGTCTCCAGGGGAAAATCCATGATGCCCGTGGACGTTCTGGCTCCATGCAGAGCGTGGATTCTGCCTCCTTGTCAACACATGGCTCTGACTCTGATCTTGCCATGAGGCATTTGTTTGATCAGGTAAAATTAGCAATGAATGAAGAGTTAATAAAATTTAAAAAAAAAAAAAAAAATGGATAAATAAATTCAAAATGTAACTTTTCATAAGTGTTCCAAAGAAAAATAATTATAATATCAACCGTCTCTGCTCCAAATTTTCCGCTGCATAGCCTTCGTCATAGGGATTGAATGTATTTTTCCAATTTTCATAGCGGCTATGAAAAGCAGAAGCTATCTACATATTCCGTGGAGCAAGTTAGCGCTCCTCGGAAGATATGTAGATAGCTTCTGGTATTCATAGCCACTATGAAAATTACAAAAATACATTCAATCCATATATTAACAATAGAATAATCTATGACAAAAAAAATTATTGAAAGGTTATTAAATGATATTTAAAATTGTGACACCCATATACGACGAGAAACGAGATTAATCTAACAGCTGGATGACAAAGTTGTTCCACAATGTCTATTTTTCAAAGCTTCCGGCTGTCGACCAAATGCAAATGACAAACGATAAACAAGAAATATAGTTTTCATTACAAATGTTTGTTTTCTTCAGTTGGTCGATTCATATAGTGACGAAACACTCCGAATGTAAATATAAGGAAATGAACCGCAGTCTACTGAATAAGTCACCATCCTGCTACCATTTTGTTTTTAAAAACACTCACTATCTATGATGTCTTAATACTATGACTTCATCCACAGTAGGACAAAAATAAATTGGTAGCAAGATGGTGACTTGATCCGTAGCCCATGGTTCATTTCCTTGATGAAGGCTATGCAGCGGAAAATTTGAAACAGAGACGGTTAATATTTACTTTATTGATAATTAACTATGGTTATTTATAATTATCATATTATAGATGTAAATGTGTTTAAAACATGTGTACAGCTATAATTATGAAGTTATCAGTTTATCTTATCTTTATTTAATCTTTAGTTATTTAATCTGTTAGGTACTTGACAAAGTGTTCAGTGAACTTGAACCTTTCTGCTTGGCTGAACAAGACTTCTGTGTCCGATTTTTTCACCTTGTGGCTGATTCTCAGAAGGGAGAAAAGGAGGTAGGTGTCACTTTAAAATCTAAATCTCTATTCAGGTGTTTGTCAGTGCAGCATTTATCCATATTTCCAGTCATTTTTGCAGATGATATTTTCACGATTTTGCGGTTACAATCGCGAAAATTTGACCTGCAAAATACTGAAAAATTGTTGAATTATTATACATACACTTTCAGTAAAACAAAAATCTATGTTTACTTAACACTAGACCTGGCTGGTTAAGTTCCATAAAAGTTATGTTGGACGAAAAAATTACTTAATATAGAAAAAAAGTGATCAATTTTTGGAGTCCTGGAAATACATTCAATCTTTTGTATCATTCATCACGATCTCATTTTATTTCTCAGAATGATTTCACTCAATACGTGAACTCAGATATCGCTTTCAAATTATCTGTAGTTGTGCACATTTATATGTCTTTATCAAAAACAACATGGCTCACAGAAAAATCTTTTGAACACATTCAATCGATTTTTTACAGAGTTTTCAGCCACAAATTGTGTTTTACAAAATTAACGAGATGAATATTTTTTTCTAACACAATAAATATTAACCAAACAAAATTTATCATGTTTATTTTGTTAAGAAGAAAATTTGATTAAAATAATATTGTGGTTGTGCATATGTTGAAATGCTGTACATTGTATTGTTTTTATACAGGAAGAAGATGGTGAAGGTGGCGACATCTGGCAGCCTCGTAAACCTGTACAGTCTGTGGAGTAAGTAAATAGGACAACTACTGTGGTAAAATCACACACTATATGTATAGAAACTTTCTCATGATAACCAATATTAACTCTACAATATATTCTGGCATATACGACTGATTCTGATATTAACTCTATTATATATTCTGACATATAATCTGAAATTACATTTAATTTTCAATTATTATCCATTTTTTGCCATAAACTAGAAAAAAAATTAATTATGTTATTCCATGTCGTCAATAAACTCTTAGAGTCTTTTAAATATGAATTTCTGATGTATAATTAAAGTTTAAAGGAAGGATATCAAAAATATATTTTAGCTTACAAAGAAAAAATGTTCAGTAATTTTTTCTGAGCATATCCGTCTTTGGGTGTGTATGGCTGATATTTCATTGTTCAATTCGTTTATGAACTGAGAAGAAGTAATCTCAAAATATAATTATGATATGTTAAATGTTACAAAATATAACATCATATTTATTTATAGACATAATTTTTTTTGTGTTTGTTACCATAGGTTTATTTTAATCAATAAATAGAGGAAATTATAGAATAGTTTCTTTAATGGGACAAATCCATGTACCATGTGATACCTGATAATGTTTATGTGGGACTATTGTTTCAATTGGTGATGGAAAAACTCTTAAAGATGATGTGCTAATGTCATTTCAGCGGATAAAATTGCAAAGAATTTGTTCCATTACCACTGGAGATTCTAGTACTGCACAAATATTTAATGTATAGGGTTTCAAGTGGTTCATGAATTAGTCCCATTTCAAACTTTTATTAAATCTTGATGAATTAAAAATGCAAAATTTCATGAAACATGTAAATGCAAAGAAAATTCTTCAAGTGAATGTTTGTAGTTTTATTTTTTTACACTGATTTAGTTAGCTGCTATGCTCACTGTCTTTTAAAATTTGAATTGAAATCATTTATAAATATGAATACAAACATTTTTACTTGTATCTCACTTTGTAGCTAGCTGATATGTGTAGTATTGCATATTGTATTTACTTAAGTGATATATACTTCGTTTTTTAGGCTCTCAACTTTCACAGAATATTTCTTCAAACACAAAATTGAAACAATCAATGCCATGAAATGATCAGCGCATGACATACTGTTTGAGATACACTATACTTCTGCATGCATAGATCTGGTTCATTCAGATGCTAACTTTCAATTTAAAGATAAGGTTAAAAAAAAGTCTTTCATTGTTTACTAATAAATAAAATAATCTCATCTGTATCAAACAAATGTTAGATAATGATGGATGAGAATTTTTGTGTTGTTCAAAAAATAATAAATTTATTTTACAATAATTCATATGGACTATTCAGGCATACTATTTAAAGAAAATCTTACCTTTCATGCTGGTCACAAAGTATGTAATCTCATAGATCTAGATCTGTTTGTCATGTTTGAATGCCCATATCTGGGTCTTTGACATGTTTTACGAAATTGATCTTTGTGTATTGACTTCATCAGAGTCCAACTCAATTTGCACTTCTCTATGAGAAATCTTTCTATAAGATCTTTCAGCTCATAGACAGAAGAGCTTCCAGAAGCGGTTGAGTTAAAAGTCAAGTTTTCGGAAGATTTCTTCTAGATGGAAAAGAAGGCAAACCGAGTTAGGATCTGATCTAGCTCCCACATCTGTGTCTGTTACATGTTTGATATAATGACTAAATTTGGTCTAACTGTCACATTGATGTAAATGACATACTTAATATTGAATAGATACAGTTTTTACTATGATCTTTTTCTTTTAACATATATGAATGGCTTTCACTTCTTTTAGGAATTACTATATGGAAAATTTAGGGGAGGGTCTTTATCAAAGACGTGTGTCGAGTCAAATGTAAGTGTGTTCTTTGTGTGAGACGATAGGCTTTGGCAAGCACTGCAACCAGGTATCGCCGCTGCATCTTAAACACTCATATGCCAAAACCCTTCAGGCAGAGCCACTTATAGAATAAAGCACTCTGTAGAGTCAGACATATTGTAGAAAAAGGCAGTCATATGGGCCGTAAAACAAATTTAAAAAAAATGTTTCTTTTCAATTCTGTCACCTTTCTTCCCCTTTAACAGTAATGAACTTTCCCTAATTGTTCATATTGATTTACAAGTCAGGAAAGTTCATTTAAGTTTAAAGGGGAAAAAAGGTAACTCTTTTCAATTCTATCACCTTTCCTCCCCTTCAATAGTAATGAACTTTCCCTAATTGTTCATAAAAAAGTACAAGTCGGGAAAGTCCATTAATGTTTATAGGGGACAAAAAGACCTGTGATATTTTGAAGATAACATGCTTTCTAGCTTTTTACTAGATTTCTTTATAGATTAGATTGAACAGATACTTTTTATGTGTTTAACCATTATTTTCTAATATTAATATCAATCTTCACTGAAAAGTTATTACTCTGCAAACATTTCTGAATCTTTCACTTCAAATCTACTGTAAATATTATCTGTCACACTATTCAACTCTACAAATTATGTTACTGTGTCTCTGCCTGCTATCCTCACAATACCTCGTACCACCTGATCCTTTTTCTGTTGTCGATATCATGTCCTGTTATTTAAAGTTATGAATGCTATAGGGTTGAAATGTATAACTGTATTATTGTGCATGTTCATTGCACTAATGTATATATATATATATTTATAGTCAGTGGTTGAATGAAGGTGTAATATTCATATGTGATTATTTTTTTACATGGAATTATTTTGCAGCCTTTTATTCCCTGACACTCCACCTACTGAGTCTGTCTTTAACCTTATTTAACTAAATTTAATTTATGTTATGGACAAAATCTGACATGTCTCATGATCACCACACCGACATTGGCTATAAAACCTGTACAGCCCACACAATCTTGAACTTAATTAAGAAACGCACCCCATACCTGCAATACACATTACCACCAAAATTTGTTCAGATTTTGGGTAGATAATTATATTCCCTCAAAGTCGTCCCATGCTTATGTACATGTATATGACTTTAGTTTAGTTTTATCACCTTGTCCAGATTAATTTGATATGCTCATTTATAATTTCCTGCACTCCCCTCCTTTTAAAAGTTTAGTAACTGATATAGTTCCCTTTATATAATTATAATTCTTTCCCTTACCTTAAATTGTTGTTATTGATCTATACTTGAGTAATTATCTCCCCTTATCAAACATTTTTAAAATTATCAAGCACGTCTTTTTTCGGAAATTACTTGTGTAAATCTGTTCCAACCCTGAAGTTTATGTAATCATCTCCCCTTGCTAGATGTGAAATATACATACCACACATATATGAACGCGTATCCTTATATATTTTTCAAAGATTTATTATTTAATGAATTAATGCTTAATTTATTTGTATAAAAGTAAAAATGTCCATTTTTAGTTTGTGGTCATGGTTGAGTGAATATTTTTAGTTATTGTTTTGTGAGATTTGATGTGCTGTTTTACTGTGTTTATTTGACTGTAATCGTGTTCTGGTTTTGTAGTCTTACATGTATTATACACATTTTATAAGTATTATACTTACAGTAACAATAGTGTTGATTGTAACAAAGCCATACTTCCATGTTTTTTCTTGTGTCCCTAAATCTCCACAAAGGTCAAGTTATAGAATCATGTTAAGCATGCAGTTACTTTTAAAATGTGCTGCTTTAATTTGAGGAAGAGAAGAAGAAATCATTTGCAGTTAATTAAGTTATGTTCCACTTTTTCTGATTTATCTCACATCAACAAATTAAATTATTTATATATATATATATAAATGTATAAAGGGAAACACCAAGTTTTATGACTAAGGGAAAATGAAATTCCTTATAGAGAAAAGACCATTATCTAAAACCTAGCAACTAGTCGCTGTTGATCACTAACACAAAGGTGGATATTGCTATAATATCAGCCAATATATGGTTGTAAGAGTCCAACATACAGAATGCAAGAATTTATTAAATTTTATTTATTGTCAATGAGGTTTACATGCATATTTAGTTCTTTGTATCATGATATTGGTTTTGTTATATACTTGTTCTGACCAGTAAGAAACTATCACACTGTCTCGTGTATAGAAACCAGCAATGTAGGATTTGAGGGATTAGAAGCACATACTATAATGATATATCTACTGGTAAAGTCTTAGAGTGTAGATATTGAGGGATTAGATTAAAACACATGTATGTATATCGACTGGTAATAGTATTTGATACATATCTATATCTTATAGTTGGGTTTGCATGGGTACCAATGTTATGTTATTTTTTGTTTTGATGACTGCCATAAATACAGTAAAACGTCGTGAATAATTGTTAAATATTGTCAGTGATTTTTGAAATGTTTGTGTTCTAACTTCAGGTCAATTACCTGTGCAAGTACAACATTACCAAGATAATTGTATCTTTTACCTGTTTTTTATGTATGAACATCAGTTTGAATTTGTGAAATCTTCTATGACATCCAATAGATTTCAATGTTTGAAAATTTTAATTTGTTGTGCTACATTGAAGTAAAAATGTCTTTAAAAGTTAAACAGTTTCTTTCTATTCAGTAATTTTTTTAATTATCAGTTCAATGATTTATTTTTCTAATAGTTTTATGACTATTTTATTCACTTTTTGATGCGATCAACCTTTCATAATTCTCTCCTGATTCTTCTCCTATGCAGCAAATTGTATACCTTTGCATTATTGCACATATATTAGGATAACTTAAAGTGTAAAACAGACATGTTTAGTGTCAGATAATCCTTTTAAAGGGTTTGTTATGTACTTTTGTAACTTTACTTAAAAATATATAAATTATGGCCTAAAGTTTAGGTCCATTTTGTTTAGAATATCAGATTCTATGGTACAAAAAAGTTTTTATTGTCTTTTGTGCTGTACCATATTTGTGCCTATATACACTCACACACCCCTGGAAATTTATAATGAACTGTGCCAGTCTTTGAATCAGAAATGCTCATATGAGTCTTAGGGTTGAATGGGTTGATAACCCCTTGGAATTAAATATGGTAAACCTACATATGTTCATGTGTGAGGAATTTTACATATTATCATGAAAGATAAGTAGGTAATCACAGAAATTGATTGCCATGAAAACATCCCTCCATTATCTGTACTGAGTAGGACCATTCGTCACAAAATTTAAATTATGAAAATAAATCACTAAGAATATAAGTTGGTTTACTGTTTTCATTATTTGTGTACATGTATATCATAGATACGTTATTTTATTATGCTATTGATAATTTGAGTAAATGAAGCTTTACATGTCTCTAACTCTTGTAGGCGTCACATCAATGAAGAAGTGAGAGGGATGATGAGAGACCTTTTTCCATGTTTGGAAAACAACCTTGATGACTTCTTTTCATACTCCGATAGAATTGATGGATTGTAAGTATTAATTAATATTTCTAAATTAGTTACCATCTAGGATGCTAAACAAATTAATTTTGATTAAGAATAAAAATTCCACAGTTGGGATTAAGCTAATTCTTGCCTGATATGATCCTGACATGGTCCTGACCAAGTTTTCTTATTGTTCAGGTCAATTTGAAATCCAAGATGGCAGCCACAGCTGCATTTTGAAAACACATTTTAAACATCTTACAGTGCAATTTAATTTAATCATAAATATTAATTTATGTTTTAAAACCTTTTAGAAAGGCAAAAAACGGAGAATTAACATTTTTATTCAAAAAGAAGAACAAAACAATAACGTTTTAACCTTGCATACTAGGATTTATATTTTCTTTCCTTCAGTAATTCCATGTACATGTTGGTACGGATGAGCCAGCATGTAAACAAAGCCCAGAATACAGGCTCTTTCCTCAGTGTTACATTTGCCAGCTGTCTTGTCAAGATCAAACGCAACTTTGATAGATTTATTGTGAGTTTATTTATTGCACATTTTTTTTAATAATCAAATGCTAAATTTTCTGTTCATTAAAAAATAATTTGTTTGATCCAAGAATTTCTATAATGGAAGTACATGTATAGGTGTTTGTAGAGTTGTATATGTATTACAGATTGTGAGCTTGAATTGAATTGAATGAGATAATAAATTCCATTAAATATATACTGTTCACCAGCCTAATGTTTTGTGCTTGTATTCATTTTTCCATTGATTTTACTTCTAAATTATTATTATCAGGTGGCATATTTCATCTATTTATACCTGTATATTTACCCTCCAGCAAAACCAGATACGAGCCATACAGGAGTGCCGCGTGGCTAAGAAAACCAAATGTGGCATCATCAGTTTTGTACATACATTTGAGGTATGAAAGTATAACTTTTCATCATTTTAAGATCAAAAACATAAATTATGCTTTCAAGATATGATAAATACCAAATCAAGGAAAAGCTGATTTGTTGAGTTAATAATGTCTCGTATATTTGGTATCTATAATGTGATGTTTGAATCTTGTGTTCAGGACTTTGCTAACCAGGCTGAGAGTATTTTCCGTGGAACTGAGAACCGCCATGCCCACCTGGACAAGTCTTACGTCACACTTGTAGCGGTAATATTTGAACAAATCGCTAGAATTGCATCAGAGCACCCCAAGACTCCTAGGGAAGTTGTTATGATGGGTAAGTACATTACAAACAAGGGGGGGGGATCACTAAGACAAGGAGATAACTCCTTGCTGTACAGGGGAGGTAAACCACAACAGGCTAGGAGAGATAATATGGAATTATGTGCTTAGTTATGGTTATTTTCTCAGGAAATAGAAAAAAAAATCATTATCATGGACCTGAATTATTCCCTTTAAAGCAAATCATAATTATTTGAATGAATAATTACTAAATAGTATTTCAAAATTTTGTTTTTAGGAATTTGCTGATGTGAATGGTCGATAAGTTGCTATATTTGTAAAATTATTACTAATTGTCTTCTTTTTTTTCAGAAAATTTCCATCACATGTTTTGTAAGTATTGACTATAACATTATGACACAGACATGTCAAAGACATTATGTTTATTTATCTAGTTCACCCCTGATATTTCATAATGGACTTGTCTAGTCTTTTGAAGAGCCCAAAGCTTCCTTCAGGAGTGAATATGTTTTAAAGCACATGTCACATACCGATAATTGGAGTATGCTACCTGTTTATGATAATTATAACCTTGTTAATTTACGGGTATGAGTTAAATTTCTATTGTTTATGCTAAGTTAAATACATATCTATTTAAGCATCTTTTTATGAAATCTGTAGTCTATTTAGATGCCAGAGCTTTACAGACAATCTGCTATAAATTCATTGTGGTTAGGCTATTTGGCAATGATCAGCTGACATAGCATTTATGACAAGTGAATGAAGATATACGAAGTTCGAACACTGAATTATCTTTTCAGACAATAGTTTCGGATAGTTCGAACTGATCAATCGATATTTATTCAATTTTGTTTGAACTAACCGGAGGTTTACCGTATATGCATAACATCTCTGTATAGCAAGTTTGAAACCTTATATTTGTCCATCATTCTAAGGTTTTTTTGTTGGAATAGACTGGCTTTTTTATTGTAATTAATGGATTTTTTTCATTAATATTTTGAAATCATGATTAATGTATTTTTACTTGTAGCTGTTTTGTCCGCTTTAAAGATCCCTTGTCTGGAAAACGACAGAAGAGAAGCCAAACAGACCTACACAGATAATTTGTACCAGTATACTACTCACCTACTGGGCAGGCCAATGGAGAAACTTCATGTAAGTACCAAGGAAATAGATAATATAGGAGGAGATATAGTGTGATAGATGAGATGGGCAGGCCAATGGAGAAACTTCATGTAAGTACCAAGGAAATAGATAATATAGGAGGAGATATAGTGTGATAGATGAGATGGGCAGGCCAATGGAGAAACTTCATGTAAGTACCAAGGAAATAGATAATATAGGAGGAGATATAGTGTGTTAGATGAGATGGGCAGGCCAATGGAGAAACTTCATGTAAGTGTAAGTACCAAGGATATAGATAATATAGGGGAGATATAGTGTGATAGATGAGATGGGCAGGCCAATGGAGAAACTTCATGTAAGTACCAAGGATATAGATAATATAGGAGGAGATATAGTGTGATAGATGAGATGGGCAGGCCAATGGAGAAACTTCATGTAAGTACCAAGGATATAGATAATATAGGGGGAGATATAGTGTGATAGATGAGATGGGCAGGCCAATGGAGAAACTTCATGTAAGTACCAAGGAAATAGATAATATAGGGGGAGATATAGTGTGATAGATGAGATGGGCAGGCCAATGGAGAAACTTCATGTAAGTACCAAGGATATAGATAATATAGGGGAGATATAGTGTGATAGATGAGATGGGCAGGCCAATGGAGAAACTTCATGTAAGTACCAAGGATATAGATAATATAGGAGGAGATATAGTGTGATAGATGAGATGGGCAGGCCAATGGAGAAACTTCATGTAAGTACCAAGGAAATAGATAATATAGGGGAGATATAGTGTGATAGATGAGATGGGCAGGCCAATGGAGAAACTTCATGTAAGTACCAAGGATATAGATAATATAGGGGGAGATATAGTGTGATAGATGAGATGGGCAGGCCAATGGAGAAACTTCATGTAAGTACCAAGGATATAGATAATATAGGGGGAGATATAGTGTGATAGATGAGATGGGCAGGCCAATGGAGAAACTTCATGTAAGTACCAAGGAAATAGATAATATAGGGGAGATATAGTGTGATAGATGAGATGGGCAGGCCAATGGAGAAACTTCATGTAAGTACCAAGGAAATGGATAATATAGGAGGAGATATAGTGTGATAGATGAGATGGGCAGGCCAATGGAGAAACTTCATGTAAGTACCAAGGAAATAGATAATATAGGGGGAGATATAGTGTGATAGATGAGATGGGCAGGCCAATGGGAGAAACTTCATGTAAGTACCAAGGATATAGAAATAATATAGGAGGAGATATAGTGTGATAGATGAGATGGGCAGGCCAATGGAGAAACTTCATGTAAGTACCAAGGAAATAGATAATATAGGAGGAGATATAGTGTGATAGATGAGATGGGCAGGCCAATGGAGAAACTTCATGTAAGTACCAAGGATATAGATAATATAGGGGAGATATAGTGTGATAGATGAGATGGGCAGGCCAATGGAGAAACTTCATGTAAGTACCAAGGAAATAGATAATATAGGAGGAGATATAGTGTGTGATAGATGAGATGGGCAGGCCAATGGAGAAACTTCATGTAAGTACCAAGGATATAGATAATATAGGAGGAGATATAGTGTGATAGATGAGATGGGCAGGCCAATGGAGAAACTTCATGTAAGTACCAAGGAATAGATAATATAGGGGGAGATAAGTGTGATAGATGAGATGGGCAGGCCAATGGAGAAACTTCATGTAAGTACCAAGGATATAGATAATATAGGGGGAGATATAGTGTGATAGATGAGATGGGCAGGCCAATGGAGAAACTTCATGTAAGTACCAAGGAAATAGATAATATAGGAGGAGATATAGTGTGATAGATGAGATGGGCAGGCCAATGGAGAAACTTCATGTAAGTACCAAGGAAATAGATAATATAGGAGGAGATATAGTGTGATAGATGAGATGGGCAGGCCAATGGAGAAACATCATGTAAGTACCAAGGATATAGATAATATAATAGGAGGAGATATAGTGTGATAGATGAGATGGGCAGGCCAATGGAGAAACTTCATGTAAGTACCAAGGAAATAGATAATATAGGGGGAGATATAGTGTGATAGATGAGATGGGCAGGCCAATGGAGAAACTTCATGTAAGTACCAAGGAATATAGATAATATAGGAGGAGATATAGTGTGATAGATGAGATGGGCAGGCCAATGGAGAAACTTCATGTAAGTACCAAGGAAATAGATAATATAGGAGGAGATATAGTGTGATAGATGAGATGGGCAGGCCAATGGAGAAACTTCATGTAAGTACCAAGGAAATAGATAATATAGGAGGAGATATAGTGTGATAGATGAGATGGGCAGGCCAATGGAGAAACTTCATGTAAGTACCAAGGAAATAGATAATATAGGAGGAGATATAGTGTGATAGATGAGATGGGCAGGCCAATGGAGAAACTTCATGTAAGTACCAAGGAAATAGATAATATAGGAGGAGATATAGTGTGATAGATGAGATGGGCAGGCCAATGGAGAAACTTCATGTAAGTACCAAGGAAATAGATAATATAGGAGGAGATATAGTGTGATAGATGAGATGGGCAGGCCAATGGAGAAACTTCATGTAAGTACCAAGGAAATAGATAATATAGGAGGAGATATAGTGTGATAGATGAGATGGGCAGGCCAATGGAGAAACATCATGTAAGTGTAAGTACCAAGGAAATAGATAATATAGGGGGAGATATAGTGTGATAGATGAGATGGGCAGGCCAATGGAGAAACTTCATGTAAGTACCAAGGAAATAGATAATATAGGAGGAGATATAGTGTGATAGATGAGATGGGCAGGCCAATGGAGAAACTTCATGTAAGTACCAAGGAAATAGATAATATAGAGGAGATATAGTGTGATAGATGAGATGGGCAGGCCAATGGAGAAACTTCATGTAAGTACCAAGGGAAATAGATAATATGGAGGAGGAGATATAGTAGGGGGTAGTGTGATAGAGATAGATGAGATGGGCAGGCCAATGGAGAAACTTCATGTAAGTACCAAGGAAATAGATAATATAGGAGGAGATATAGTGTGATAGATGAGATGGGCAGGCCAATGGAGAAACTTCATGTAAGTACCAAGGAAATAGATAATATAGGAGGAGATATAGTGTGATAGATGAGATGGGCAGGCCAATGGAGAAACTTCATGTAAGTACCAAGGAAATGGATAATATAGGAGGAGATATAGTGTGATAGATGAGATGGGCAGGCCAATGGAGAAACTTCATGTAAGTACCAAGGAAATAGATAATATAGGAGGAGATATAGTGTGATAGATGAGATGGGCAGGCCAATGGAGAAACTTCATGTAAGTACCAAGGATATAGATAATATAGGAGGAGATATAGTGTGATAGATGAGATGGGCAGGCCAATGGAGAAACTTCATGTAAGTACCAAGGATATAGATAATATAGGAGGAGATATAGTGTGATAGATGAGATGGGCAGGCCAATGGTGAAACTTCATGTAAGTACCAAGGATATAGATAATATAGGAGGAGATATAGTGTGATAGATGAGATGGGCAGGCCAATGGAGAAACTTCATGTAAGTACCAAGGATATAGATAATATAGAGGGCAGGAGATATAGTGTGATAGATGAGATGGGCAGGCCAATGGAGAAACTTCATGTAAGTACCAAGGAAATAGATAATATAGGAGGAGATATAGTGTGATAGATGAGATGGGCAGGCCAATGGAGAAACTTCATGTAAGTACCAAGGAAATAGATAATATAGGGGAGATATAGTGTGATAGATGAGATGGGCAGGCCAATGGAGAAACTTCATGTAAGTACCAAGGAAATAGATAATATAGGAGGAGATATATAGTGTGATAGATGAGATGGGCAGGCCAATGGAGAAACTTCATGTAAGTACCAAGGAAATAGATAATATAGGAGGAGATATAGTGTGATAGATGAGATGGGCAGGCCAATGGAGAAACTTCATGTAAGTACCAAGGAAATAGATAATATAGGAGGAGATATAGTGTGATAGATGAGATGGGCAGGCCAATGGAGAAACTTCAGTAAGTACCAAGGAATAGATAATATAGGGGAGATATAGTGTGATAGATGAGATGGGCTCATGTAAGTACCAAGGATATAGATAATATAGGGGGAGATATAGTGTGATAGATGAGATGGGCAGGCCAATGGAGAAACTTCATGTAAGTACCAAGGATATAGATAATATAGGGGGAGATATAGTGTGATAGATGAGATGGGCAGGCCAATGGAGAAACTTCATGTAAGTACCAAGGATATAGATAATATAGGAGGAGATATAGTGTGATAGATGAGATGGGCAGGCCAATGGAGAAACTTCATGTAAGTACCAAGGAAATAGATAAATATAGGAGGAGATATAGTGTGATAGATGAGATGGGCAGGCCAATGGAGAAACTTCATGTAAGTACCAAGGAAATAGATAATATAGGGGAGATATAGTGTGATAGATGAGATGGGCAGGCCAATGGAGAAACTTCATGTAAGTACCAAGGAATAGATAATATAGGGGAGATATAGTGTGATAGATGAGATGGGCAGGCCAATGGAGAAACTTCATGTAAGTACCAAGGAATATAGATAATATAGGAGGAGATATATAGTGTGATAG